>NW_027152566.1:0-65309 GCF_040937935.1 Hyperolius riggenbachi
GACCAGTGAAGCCTGGTAAACACTTTCAATTATGTTTGGCCAATTGCTGACCAATTTTTCCACCCCCATGTAGTAGAAGGACCCTTTCACTCTGGGGCGGTGCATCAAGTGAGGCTGCATTTCCACTTGTGCGGTGGGAATTATCACATGAAAAATTTGCATGCGGATGCGAAATTCGCATGCGAGTCTATGCGATTTTTTTTATGCAAATTCGCATGGATGAGGATGTATGTGAATTTAACCATGGTAATGCCGGTGTGATTTTTTTTTTTTCCATTGTTTCTATGCGAATTCGCATGAAAATTTGCATACCCAAACCGCGTGCGAATTTCCTATTAAATACATTGTATGCGATTCGCATAGCGGTATGCGAATTCTGATGGCTCTGCCTTGCAAATTTTTTCTATACAGAAAAATGCAAAGGAATCCTGACAAGTGGAAACAGTCCCATTCACTTGTATTGCTATGCAAATTCACATGCGAAAAACGCATGCAAATTCGCGATAGTGGAAATGGGCCCTAAATGCACTGTGGCTGCAGTCCGTTACAAACCTATGGGGTAAATCACATTACCAGCGTTGTGGTCCCCCGGAAGTCCTCGCTCTGACACTGGTCAAGAACTACGTTACAGCGCAGTGACCTGAGTCAGCCCGTTAGTTGTTAGTCTATGGCAGTGATGGCTAAATTTGGTACTCCAGCGGTGGTAGAATTACAAGTCCCATGAGGCATTGCAATACTTTGACAGCTCTAAGCATAACTCGGGGAGGCAAAGGCCTGATGGGATTTGTAGTTTTGTCACAGCTGGAGTGCCAAGGTTAGCCATCACTGGTCTATGGCGACATGAGTATTTTTAAAAACTTTCCAACGTGATGTAGTAGCGCAGAAGTGTGTTTTTATAAAACGCTTCCGTGCACTTCCTGCTTGGCCAGATGAGGAATACTGCTTAGTAACGCAGTATTCTCCCGAAGGCCTGATTTTGGCTGCGGGGGCACCCTGCCTTTTTGCAGTGTGAAAACGGTCTAAGGGTCGACAGCTATGAAAACCGCATATGCGATTCTGCCTAGTGTGTTCCTATCTCCATACTACATGGAGGTAGTAAAATTGGTCAGTGATTAGCCAATTATAATGTAAATGTGTGTGTGTGTGTGTGTGTGTGTGTGTGTGTGTGTGTGTGTGTGTACACGTGTACCCGGCTCAGATCTAAGCAAGATAACATTTTGCATTAGCTCAAAACCATTAGCATTATATTAAATATGTTGACTGGTCTGTCAGAAGGGTGGTGGATGGGTGAATTGGGTAGGAGAGGTTTCAGGGGTGTGCACTGGTTGGATCCACGAAGTTTAATTACTACACAAAAAGTGAGATCTACTAGGTAAGGCCACTAATGATACAATTTGTTTACAAACGATTCCTCACATGAATGATTGGAAATGAATGTTTGGCACTACTAATGGACAAACATCTCATAACCAATGTGATCAGATTAAAGACATATATTTTATTTATCTTAAGGATTCTGTCAAGCTGATAGAACTGGTTAGGAGATTTTTGTCTACTAGTGGTCCCAAGGTAGCATTTCCAAATCTTCATGTGAAGATTTTGTGAACAGTAGTTTGGCAAATTGTACCATTAGTGGCCACCTTTTTTAAAGACTTCCTCATCTTCACTTCACCTTCTTGCCGGTCCAATTCCCGCTGGCAAGGGGGCAGCGCAGAAATTTTTTTTTTCAAATCATGTAGCAAGCCCAGGGCCCTCGGGGGGTGGTGCGGCAGGTATTGGCGGGTAGCTGCGGCGATCGCGTACCACACGCAGCTAACAAAGTGCTAGCTCCGTGTAGGAAGAAAAAAATTATGCAAATCGGTCCAGCGGGGCCTGAGAAATCCTCCTGCGCAGGTTACCCCGAGCTGAGCTCAGGATAACCGGCAAGGAGGTTAAAGGAATAGTCAGGCAAAAAAAATCAGCGTTGCTCACCTGGGGCTTTTTCCAGCCCCTTGCAGCCGACTGTACCACACCGACCGCTCCACTCTGCGCCGCTGTCCCGGGCTCTCCGCATGGTGCAGAACTGTGCCTGCCCAGTGCGCCACAGACAACGTGGCCATGATTGACAGCGGTGCTTTACGCAGGTGCAGTAAGGATGAAATAGAGGCAGTGGCGTTCCTACCGTCACGCGGCAGGAGCAGCCCGCCCCGGGTGTCTTCATGTTAGGGGGTGACACCTGGAGCCCTGAGTTGCCGCCCCTGCCGCTGTGCTCTGCCTCGGCTCATCAACTCCGGTTGGGCTGGGCTGGGTTGTGCTGGGATGTTCCCCCACCTACCTAAAACCCCACACACTGATACCTACCTACAGACCCACCCAATGCCTGGGGACACCCTACTATCTATACTGGGGGCACCCTACATATTTTTGGGGCACCTTGTCACCTATACTGGAGGCTGGTACCCACATCTGGCTATATAGTGGTTGCTCCACCCACATGTTATGGCCACACCCACTTTGCCTCAGAGGAGCTCACAATCGAATCCTACCATAGTCATAGGCTAATGTCCTGCCATATTATTATGTACTTATATTGCACTGACATCTTCTGTAGCACTTTACAGAGTACATAGGTTTAGATTGTGAACTCCTTAGAGGATAGTCAGTGACATGACTACCACTATCTCGCTGTCACGCTCACAAATTTTCCTTTTTTTTTTCCTTTCTTTTTTTTTCTTTTTATTAAATTTTTTTCGGGGGGGGGGGGGGGTCTGTGGATAATCAGCACCAGGTGCCAAATACCCTAGGTACGCCACTGCATAGAGGTCGTCCTCTGCACTGTGCGGGGAATCCGGGACAGCAGCGGAGAGAGCAGATCAGTCGGCGTGGGACAGTCTGCTGCAAGGGGCAAGAGGAAGCCCCAGGTGAGTAAGGTGTTTTTTTTTTTTTGTTTTCCCCCTGATGATTCCTTAAGTCAGATGGGGGTCAAACAATTTTTAATCATTTGGGTGCCAATGTTTCTATTTCGAGTTATTTCTCTTTTTTGTCTCAGTCTTGCACCTAGTCCAATGGGGTTAAAATTTTCCAGTGCACAATTTGAGGTGTATTTTGGTTTGCATGTGCTTGCATGCAAGACTTTCTGCATAAGTTTGTTCTCCTTATCCTGTAAAGGCATATGATTGGCCTGAAATGTAATCTACAGCAGGAATATAACCCCAAACACACAGCCAAATTAAGTAAGAAGTATATTCAGCGTAATGAAGCCTTGGAAGTGATGGTATGGCTCCCACAGAGCCCTGATCTCCACATGGAGTGTGTCTGGGATTCCATGAAGAGACAGGATGTGAGGAAGCCTACAGCCTCACACACCAACTTTTGATATAGAGTTTTCATCTGTTCATTCAATGCGCATATATATATATATATATATATATATATATATATCTATATATCTATATATCTATATATCTATATATCTATATCGCCAACATAATATTTGTTTGTGTGTGCATATATTATGCATGAGTACACAATATGTGTATAGTATGTATACACAATACATGTTAAATGTATGAATATAGATATACTATGCATACACAATACGTTTGTCTATAGTGTGTATACTTTGTGTGTATGTATACTCGATACATGTTAGTGTATATTATGTGTTTATATACTATGTATACACACAAATGTTTGTACATGTATGTGTATATATTATGAATACACAATGTTTGTATATAGTGTGTGTATACTATGCATACACAATACATATTTGTATATACTATTCAGTATGTATACACAATACATGTTTATATAATTATATGATGTATTAATATAGTGTATATACTATATATACACATTACATGTTGGGGTATATACAATATGTTTGTATATATTGTGGGGGTGTATATATATACAAAATACATATTGCATGTAGTATGTATACTCAATACATGTTAGTGTATATTATGTGTGTATATTCTATGTACACACAATATGTGTTTGTGTATATACTATGTATATACAATGTTTGTATATTTTGTGTGTATGCACAATACATGTTTGTATATATTGTGTTTCTGTATACTCGATACATGTTAGTGTATATTATGTGTTTATACAATACATGTTTGTACACAGAGCCGGGACAAGGTCCTCCAGCACCCAAGGCTAAGACACCAAAGTGCACCCCCCATCTCTCCCAACCCAGCTGCCACACACTGATTGCTATTAGACTAAGAGGCGCCCCATGGCCCCCAACACCTTAATCTCTAGTCATCTGGCTTGCAGTCATTGCCATGTATCCCCTTTTCTTATTTCTCTTTGCTTCTAAAACAATAGGGGAACAATAGGTGAGTGAGTTGTGCGCCCTCTAGTACACTGCGCGCTGAGGCTGTAGCCTCTCTCGCCTCTGCCTCGGCCCGGCCCTGTTTGTACATACATGTGTATATACTATGAATACACAATGTTTGTATATATTGTGTGTATTCTATGCATACACAATGCATGTCTGTATATACTATGTCTGTATGTAGTATGTATACACAATACATGTTTGTGTAATTATATAATGTATGAATATAGTGTATATACTTTGTATACAGTCCTGGCCTAAAGGTTTTTTTTTTGAGACTGTCAAAAATGAGTTTTCACAAAGTTTGCTGCTAAACTGCTTTTAGCTCTTTGTTTCAGTTGTTTGTGGTGTACTGAAATATAATTATAAGCACTTCATATGTTTCAAAGGCTTTTGTTGACAATCACATGAGATTTATGCAGAGACTCAGTGTAATGATCCGCTCAGCTGTCTGCACAGGCAGACAGCTGTTTGACCATTCTTTAGGTCTGAATGCTACAGGTCTCTTGAAAAGCGACCTGTCTTCGCTTTGCAAGTTTCAGAGTTGCTCTGCTGAGAAATTTGCATATACTTGTCATGCAAATTGCCTAGCTTGCAGTATAAATACCCTAGCTTGCAGTATAAATACCCTAGCTTGCAGTATAAATACCCTTTGCTCCCAGAATCCCTTGCTGGTCATAGAGGTTTGTTCCTGCTGAACTCACCTGGAGTGTCAGCCATTGCTATCTCAGTGTAGCTAATTCTCCGGGAGTGCTCCTTGCATTCCTATTTAGTGCAGTCAGCTAGTGTATATTTGTACTGCCTATTCTGTCTTGTGTGTGCGATTGCATGGTCGCCAGCGGTTGGCGATAGTGAATCATTCTATCTTGAACTTAGATCGCATTTGCCCTAGCATTAATGGTGATGGATCTTTCTGGTCCGTGTCTTGGAGTATAACCTCGGCTGCAGTTGCTACTGGTTACTCCTTCTGTCTTGCGGTTGTTTAGTCGCCAGCGGCGGTCGACAAGAAATAATTTTGTCTGTTTGGATCGCATCCACTCTAGCGGTAGCAGCGGTGGTTCCTTCTGTATCCTGTCTTAGGGGTGCTAGCCAGAGCAGCGGTTGCTACTGGTAGCCCCATCTGTCTGTCTTGTCTGGTACGATCGCTTGCTGTAGGCTCGGCAAGGAACCGTTTAGCAAGTATTCTCTATTTGGTGTTTGTGTTTCATTGGTTAGTTAGGGTGACAGGCTTATCACTGGGTGCCTAACGCGCAGTGATCATGTTTAAATACGTTTGCTGATGCGAATGAGTGCGGTGTTCGCGTTAAGCTAGCGTTTGTTATTTTCCTTGATGTTCTGATCTTGGTTATTTGCTGTGTCTTTGCTACCCTTGTGCTCTGTCCTGCTCAGTCTTGTGTCACTATTGGCAATCGCCATTCTTGCGGTTGCGTTCCCACTTTGTTTCCGCTGTTGTGTGTTCACCGTCGCTGGGTGGCGCCTAGATTGGTGGACACACATACATTCTATCTCTGTGCTTACTTTTCTCTCTACAGGTGCATTGCACCAAATCTGCGTCCTATCATTTAATACTCTTGTGGAGGACTTCCACAGTGTCAGCACACATCTTGTGCGCTGACCACGGAGATATTCCACAATCGTCACACTCAGTATTTGCAGTGTTGGCCCTTCTGTTTCAGGACCTCTGCAATTCGACTAGGCATGCTCTCGATCAACTTCTGGGTCAAATCTTGACTGATAGCAACCCATTATTTCCTAATCACTTCTTTGAGTTTCTCAGAATTAGTTGGTCTTTGTTTATCCACCCGCCTCTTGAGGAATGATCACAAGTTCTTAATGTGATTAAGATCTGGGGCGTTTCTAGACCATGGACCCAAAATTTCAATGTTTTGGTCTCTGAGCCACTTATCACTTGCCTTATGACAGTGTTCCATTGTGCTGGAAAAAGCATTGTTCATCACCAAACTGTTGCTGGATTGTTGGAAGAAGTTGTGGTTGGAGGGTGTTTTGGTACCATTCTTTGTGGCTGTGTTTTTTTGGGGGGGGCAAAATTGTGAGTGAGCCTACTCCCTTGGATGAGCAGCAACCCCACACGTGAATGGTGTCAGGATGTTTTACTGTTGGCATGACACAGAACTGATGGTAGCGCTCACCTTTTTCTTCTCCTGACCAGCTTTTTTCCAGATGCCCCAAACAATTGGAAAGGGGCTTCATTGAAGAATATGACTTTGCACCAGTCATCAGCAGTCCAGTCACCATACTTTCTGCAGAAGATCAATCTGTCCCTGATGTTTTTTTGGGGGGAGAGACGTGGCTTCTTTGCTGCCCTGCTTGACACCAGGCCATCTTCCAAAATTCTTCACCCTACTGTGCATGCCGATGCATTTGCACCTCCCTGCTGCCATTCTTGAGCAATCTCTGCACTGGTTGCACTCCGATCCTGCAGCTGAAACCTCTTTAGGAGACCATCTTGGCGCTTGGTGGACTTTCTGGGACGCCCTGAAGACTCCTGTACCTCTTTTCTTGATGATCGTATAAATTGTTGATTTAGGTGCAATCTTAGTAGCCACAATATCCTTGCCTGTGAAGCCATTTTTATGCTATGCAACGATGGTTGCATGAGTTTCTTTGCCAGTCACCATGGTTAATAATGGAAAGTCAATTTCAAGCATCACCCTTCTCTTTACATGTCAAGTCTGCCATTCTAACCCAATCAGCCTAATGATCTCCAGCCTTGTGCTCAACATTCTCACCTGAGTTAACAAGACAATTACTGGAATGTTCTTAGGCCCTGTTCACATCACAAACGCGGATGGCCATGCGTGCGGAACGCAACGTATGCAAACGCACGCCATCCACGTTTGTGTGCGTTGTGTGGCTGATCTAATCACTGAAAAGTTCATGGGACAGCCACACGTTGTTGCAAAAAATGTGTGCAGCATGTGTTCCTGTGCCGCTTAGGTCCGGAACGCGTGCAGTGTGAACATCAGACAGTGCACTCCATGCACTGTCTGATGTCGTGCGTGTCGGCCTCCCGCACGTGTTTGCAAAACGCGGCTAGAAACACGTGCAGTATGAACGGTGCCGCAGCAGGTTCTTTAATGACAGCAATGAAATGCAGTGGAAACTAAAGGTGTTTTTTTTTTGTTTAATATATGGCAAAGGACTATGCAATTTATCTGAACATTCTTCATAACAATATGGGGTATATGCAAATTGTTGTTATAGAAACTTAATCATCAACTTTTCTCATTTCCAATATTTTTGACAGTCTCAGCTTTTGGCCAGGACAGTATATGTATGTGTATCTGTGTAGGTCTGTCTACGTAGGTAGGTATGTCTGTCTATGTATGTGTTTATTTATTGTATTTATAAAGTATCAACATATTATGCAGCACTGGACATTAATTTAGGTTATATATGTTTATGTATCTATATATGTGTATCTTCCTATTTATGGTTATGTATATCTATGAACAGAACAGAACAGAACAGAACAGAACAGAACAGAACAGAACAGAACAGAACAGAACAGAACAGAACAGAACAGAACAGAACAGAACAGAACAGAACAGAACAGAACAGAACAGAACAGAACAGAACAGAACAGAACAGAACAGAACAGAACAGAACAGAACAGAACAGAACAGAACAGAACAGAACAGAACAGAACAGAACAGAACAGAACAGAACAGAACAGAACAGAACAGAACAGAACAGAACAGAACAGAACAGAACAGAACAGAACAGAACAGAACAGAACAGAACAGAACAGAACAGAACAGAACAGAACAGAACAGAACAGAACAGAACAGAACAGAACAGAACAGAACAGAACAGAACAGAACAGAACAGAACAGAACAGAACAGAACAGAACAGAACAGAACAGAACAGAACAGAACAGAACAGAACAGAACAGAACAGAACAGAACAGAACAGAACAGAACAGAACAGAACAGAACAGAACAGAACAGAACAGAACAGAACAGAACAGGTAGCAGTAACGGCCTGGAGGTGCCTGGCTGGGCCCGACCCGCGGTCCGCAGCGTCGGCACCCCAGGCCTGCGGCCTGGAGGTGCCTGGCTGGGCCCGACCCGCGGTCCGCAGCGTCGGCACCCCAGGCCTGCGGCCTGGAGGTGCCTGGCTGGGCCCGACCCGCGGTCCGCAGCGTCGGCACCCCAGGCCTGCGGCCTGGAGGTGCCTGGCTGGGCCCGACCCGCGGTCCGCAGCGTCGGCACCCCAGGCCTGCGGCCTGGAGGTGCCTGGCTGGGCCCGACCCGCGGTCCGCAGCGTCGGCACCCCAGGCCTGCGGCCTGGAGGTGCCTGGCTGGGCCCGACCCGCGGTCCGCAGCGTCGGCACCCCAGGCCTGCGGCCTGGAGGTGCCTGGCTGGGCCCGACCCGCGGTCCGCAGCGTCGGCACCCCAGGCCTGCGGCCTGGAGGTGCCTGGCTGGGCCCGACCCGCGGTCCGCAGCGTCGGCACCCCAGGCCTGCGGCCTGGAGGTGCCTGGCTGGGCCCGACCCGCGGTCCGCAGCGTCGGCACCCCAGGCCTGCGGCCTGGAGGTGCCTGGCTGGGCCCGACCCGCGGTCCGCAGCGTCGGCACCCCAGGCCTGCGGCCTGGAGGTGCCTGGCTGGGCCCGACCCGCGGTCCGCAGCGTCGGCACCCCAGGCCTGCGGCCTGGAGGTGCCTGGCTGGGCCCGACCCGCGGTCCGCAGCGTCGGCACCCCAGGCCTGCGGCCTGGAGGTGCCTGGCTGGGCCCGACCCGCGGTCCGCAGCGTCGGCACCCCAGGCCTGCGGCCTGGAGGTGCCTGGCTGGGCCCGACCCGCGGTCCGCAGCGTCGGCACCCCAGGCCTGCGGCCTGGAGGTGCCTGGCTGGGCCCGACCCGCGGTCCGCAGCGTCGGCACCCCAGGCCTGCGGCCTGGAGGTGCCTGGCTGGGCCCGACCCGCGGTCCGCAGCGTCGGCACCCCAGGCCTGCGGCCTGGAGGTGCCTGGCTGGGCCCGACCCGCGGTCCGCAGCGTCGGCACCCCAGGCCTGCGGCCTGGAGGTGCCTGGCTGGGCCCGACCCGCGGTCCGCAGCGTCGGCACCCCAGGCCTGCGGCCTGGAGGTGCCTGGCTGGGCCCGACCCGCGGTCCGCAGCGTCGGCACCCCAGGCCTGCGGCCTGGAGGTGCCTGGCTGGGCCCGACCCGCGGTCCGCAGCGTCGGCACCCCAGGCCTGCGGCCTGGAGGTGCCTGGCTGGGCCCGACCCGCGGTCCGCAGCGTCGGCACCCCAGGCCTGCGGCCTGGAGGTGCCTGGCTGGGCCCGACCCGCGGTCCGCAGCGTCGGCACCCCAGGCCTGCGGCCTGGAGGTGCCTGGCTGGGCCCGACCCGCGGTCCGCAGCGTCGGCACCCCAGGCCTGCGGCCTGGAGGTGCCTGGCTGGGCCCGACCCGCGGTCCGCAGCGTCGGCACCCCAGGCCTGCGGCCTGGAGGTGCCTGGCTGGGCCCGACCCGCGGTCCGCAGCGTCGGCACCCCAGGCCTGCGGCCTGGAGGTGCCTGGCTGGGCCCGACCCGCGGTCCGCAGCGTCGGCACCCCAGGCCTGCGGATTTTCAGCTGCTTTTTGAAAATTGTAAAATCTGGAGAACTGCAGTGCGTTATTTGAACTCTTGGAGTGCTGTTGAGTAGACAGGTAGTGCATAAAAAGGCTATTTTGTGCTGTGTCTGTTCAAATGAAACCTTTGCTTTCCAATATCTATTGCAGCTGCAGTAATGTTAATCTGCTGCTCCTCCCTCTTGCCATGGGATATCAGCCTCCACTGCTTGTGGTTCTCGCCTCTCAATCTCTCAACTGTACAAATCTCCTCCAACCATGCCCCAGGGGCCAGAGTCCGTCACATTGTTGTGATAGTTAGTACAGCATGGTCATATTAGTAAACAGTAATTACAGACAGACTCACTGAACCACATGGCGGCAGCAGCCAGCTCTGTAAGGGCGAGTTCACATTGGGAGCACAAATCGTGAATTGATTTTGTGGCACAATTTAACGTTGTTACTGTGATGTGAGTTCCGCTCAATAGAATGAGAATCACAGCTCCCCCCCATGCTAATGCCTATGAGAAGTGGGAAAACTATGGATCCAATATGGAGGGCCAATTTGGAAGGGGGGAGGGAGCAATAACTATAGAAAAAAAAAACTAGCAATCGCAGCGGCTATCACAGAACACTAAAAGAAAGGCCTATTTGTTTGAAGAAATGGAGGTAAGCTTCATTTATTTGCTAAGTTTTATGGACCTGCAGTGAGCTGTTAAAGCTGCAGAGTGCAGAAGTGTGAAAACTTGCATGGTTGCGAGGGGGGTGTAAGACTGTAGCACTCAACTGGCTTACAGCTCCCCTCGCAGTGACTCTATCTGGGTTTTTGGACACGTTGTACACTTTTTTTTGTTTTTTTTTTGTTTAAGTAATTGTGGCTGCAGGGATACCGTGAAGGTTTTAGAAATTTGCCTATCGTTAGTCAATGGGGCATCACAATGTTCTGTGATGTTCAGCCACTCCTAATCACAGGCAACTGCTAACGAGTCATATTCAGTGCTGCCATAATTATTCTTACCCCTGGCAAATTTTGACTTTATGTTACTTTTATTCAACCATCAAGTGTTGTTGTTTTTTTTTTTTTTTTTTGATGGGAAATGACAGATGTCTCCCAAAATATCAGCCGATGTACAAGAGGCATTATTGTGGGGAAATATAACATACATTTAAACACAAAGTTACCAGTCCAAAATTATTCATACCTTTCAAACTGTCAGTCTGAGGGGAAATCCAAAGTTCTATACCATTCCAAATAGTCCAAGCTGTTCTAAAGCATCCTAATTACCCTGATTAATTTGGAACAGCTGTTGTAATTTACTCAACTGGTGAAAATCAGTGGCTCTCTGCAGTTGGTTTGTGGACAGTCATGGCTAAGACAAAGGACCTCAGGACCTACTACACTATATTGTCTCTTGGTCTCTCCCCACTCTTTTTGAACCAGACAATAAGGGCCCTCTCACAGTAAAAGTTGATTGAATGGTGTTGTATGGCGTTATGGCAGAAATGCCACATTCAGAGAATGGGATCAGCTGTTCTCGGGATTTGGGATCAGCGATGGTGTCCTTGCGGTTGCATGTGGCTCAATAATCAGATGGAAACGCATGCAGTGTAAAAGGGGCCGGATACTTCCTGTTGGCGTTTGGATGTGTTTGGAACTGAATAACCCCCTCTGTATGTGCAGCTGCTGGCATTATTCTGACATCCGTAGCAGCCAATCAGGAGCCAGATCTGCCTGAACAGGTTAGACTTCTGTAATGTGTGATGTGGAGGAGAATATATTCCTGCGTTGGTGCTGTGCTCATACAGAGGTCATTCAGCTGTAACTAGCAACATAATGGCAGCTCAGGAAAGCCTCTGTTCTGTGTGTTTAGGTGGGAGCCGTGAGCGTCTCTAGTGCAGACTCATTATGATGGCGGCAAACCGTGCTGAGCGAGAGGAAGATGCAAGCCCGGAGATTTTATCGAACGGTAACTTCTTGGGATCTTTTACGGAGAGCAAACAGACACGAGACCTAATTGTCAACCTGCAGATGTCCTGTATGGAGCCGGTGAGCAGAGAGGTGTGCGCACAGAGGTTTAAAGGTGAGTGAACCAGACTGCGAATCACTAGATCCATATGTGTGTGACTGCAGGACATATCGAGTCCTGCTGATCCAGAATCTGTTTGGAGGTGGGATTGCTGGCGTAATAGATTGAACTCTGCTCTTGGGGATTAGGCAGGGGTAGGAGATGAGAAGCCTGTATGTCCCTTGTCGGAGTCTCACCATCCTCTTCTTTCATTGTAGTTATTGTGGACAATTATCAGGAGCAGCCTCACATTCTGGATCCACATCTAGGTAAGCTATTTTCATAACTGTAGACAATAGTCAGGGCCAGCAAGGCACCTCCAGGCCACAGAGAGATGGTGCTAATGTTAACAGTGTGGAGCCAGTTGACACTTCACTTTGTAAACAGATTAGGGATGGTCATTCGGATTCCGCGGAAATGCAATTTCCGAAATTCCGATCGGAAATTGCATTTCCTCATCGGAATGCGGAAATCGGTAATGCTAGTGCGGTAGGCGGATTTCCGCCGGAAATTGCGGAAATTTCCGCCGGAAAACGCGGAAATTCCACCCGACTTTAACATCGATTTTCTCAAAAACTATAAGGTCTTTTTGAAAACTTTTTTTTTTTTTGCATCTTGTTCACAAGATGCAATTGAATAAACTCTGAAAACTTTGTGTTTCTAGGACTTAAGGGGGCTTTTCTATTAACCACTAAAGTCGGCGGATTTTTATTGTAATGTAAAATGCAGAAAATCTGCATCTGCCTATTTTCTTCATTTTACATTACAGTAAAAATCCGCCGACTTTAGCAGTGAATAGCAAAGCCCCTGTAAGTCCTAGAAACACCAAATTTTCAGGGTTTATTAAACTGAACCTTCTGAACAAGATGCAAAAAAAGTTTTCAAAAAGACCTTATAGTTTTTGAGAAAATCGATGTTAAAGTCGGGCGGAATTTCCATGATTTCCGGCGGAAATTCCGCATTGGAATGCGGAAATTGGTAGCGGAAGGCGGAATCGGTAATTTGGCAATGGCGGTATGCGGATTTACCACAGAATCGGAAATTGGCATTCCGACCATCCCTAAAACAGATAACTTTGTGAACCTGTCAGGTCTGCTATATCAGGATCATGGCTTCAAAGTGATAGGTTCAGATCAGGGTCATGGCTACAGAGCCATTGCTTCAGATCAGGTTCATGGTGTCAGGACTCCAGTAAGTGGCTCAGATCAGTCATGCCGTTGAGTCGTGGGTTCAGAACAGGGTCATGGCTACAGTGTCATGGGTTCAGATCAGGGGTGTGGCTCCAGAGTCATGGGTTCAGATCGGGATCATGGCTACTGAGTCAAGGGTTCAGATCGGGATCATGGCTACCGAGTCATGGGTTCAGATCGGGGTCATGGCTACTGAGTCATGGGTTCAGATCAAGGTTATGGCTTCAGATCATGGCTGTGGCATCAGTCATACAGACTAACCAGCAAGCTCATGGTGACCCAGAACTCATTGGAGTGTCTAAGGGACTACAATGGTCCTAAAAGCCCCCTTACTAAAATGCTAAGAAAAACAAAAGTTTGCTTTCTTAAAACAGAGAATTTGCGATAATTCAGGTTGGAGTGAGCTTGAGATGTCTCCCAGTGCATCACTGCTGAATATATGCAAATTAACCATTGTTACCCTCAGAAGCTAAACACACCTCCAGAACCGCTGGAATGCAATGGTGTGATTCCAGCGGTTCTGGTTATGGCTCTGTACAAATTAACAAGCTGACACATCATTGCATTCCAGCGGTTCTGGAGGTGTGTTTAGCTTCTAAGGGCACAATGGTTAATTTGCATATATTCAGCATCAGTCATAGGTTCAGATCAGGATTATGGTGTTTACATTTCGAACCAATTTCAGACTCTGATGCCTATTATTTGTATGTAATCAAAAATAAACCCATTCAGTTATAAAGTTTTTTTATTATTACTATTTAGTATTTATATAGCTCCAACACCTAATGCAGAGCTGTACACAGTATATTGTCTTGTCACTTAGAGGAATGTTAACCAAGGAATAAACTCCATTCCAGTCAGTAGATGATACCCCCTTTCCCATGAGAAATCTTTACCCTTTCTCTAATAGATCATCAGGGGAGTCTGTATGGCTGATATTGTGGTGAAACCACTCCCACAGTGTAATGTCCTGACCGTTTGCTCTCTGAGAACCTCATTGCATTGTGGGAAAGAACAGCTTTTTCCAACTGTCAAGCAAGCAGTATTTCACTCTGTGCATAGAACTCTCAGTAATGAACAATCCGCACAGATCACCTGGCAGAACTAAACAAGTCACCACCAGTGATGCATTTCAAAATGTTAATCAGGTGGAGGAAAGATTTTACAATGGGCAAACACTGACTAAATAATCTGTAAATACTATTGTAAACCAATGTTTCTCAAACCTGTTCTCGTGACTCCCCAGCAGTGCATTGTTTGCAGGCAGCCTCACTTATGCACAGGTGGGGTAGTTAGTGTCTCAGCTAGGTGGATTCCATGTAGCTGAAACACTAATTACCCCACCTTTGCATAAGTGAGGTTGCCTGCAAACCATGCACTTTTGGGGAGTCACAAGGACAGGTTTGAGAAACTCACAATAAGCAATTTTATTGTTATTTTCACTACAATTCCTATTTAACTGTCCCTCAGGGGGGCTCACAATTGAATGCCTACCATAGCCCCATGTCTATATTGTGTAGTGTATGTATCATAGTCTGTATGTTTTTGGGATGTGGGAGGAAACTGGAGTGCCTGGAGGAAACCCATATAGACACGAGTGAACATACAAAGTCTGTCCTTTGTTATAAGGTTACTGAATAGCCAATAAGATGCAAATAATTCATAGATGTAGAATTATGCAACATTCTGGTTAGTTCATTTACATTGCATATATTTGCATAATTCTGCATATTCTCAGTTTTATTTGCATCTTATTAACTGCTGACACATCTATAGTCTTTCATTTGTGAGGGTTGTATATTATCTGTAGTATTCACACTGGCAGGGATGACACGCCTTGTACGGTAAGAAATGTATATTTACCATTTATTTCCTGTATGCATGTGTAATTGGAGGAGGTTGGACGTGCTGTGGATAAAGAAATCTGAGTTGGGAGTTTTGCATAGCAGTGTGCTGATAGGTGCATTACTCATGTTTTACCACTAGGAGTCTCCAGAGCTCTCATCTCTCTCCTGGCTCAGTGCAGTGATAGTAGTCCTGCTTTGTCTTGCAGGGTGGATGTTGGAGTTACTGCTGGAAATTATAAAGGAAAAATACTCCTCGCCTGATCTTCCACCTGGCCTTCAAATTCCTCTTTATCATTTGTAAGGTAAGTCATACAAATCCAGGCCTGGGTTTGCTCTCTGAAGGCCGGTGACACTGATTCAGGCCTAGTGCACACCGAGCAGTTTTGGTAGCATTTTTAGAACCACTTGCGGATGTGGAAACGCTTGGGTAATGTATTTCAGTGGGCTGGTGCACACCAGAGTGGTAGGCGTTTTGCAGAAACTCATACTCCCGAGCTGCAACATTTCTTGGATTTCTGAGGCGTTTCTGCCTCCAATGTTAAGTATGGGAAAAACGCAAAACGCTTGATAAAACGCCAGATCAGAGCGGTTTTCCAGGCGTTTTTGTTACAGTAGCTGTTCAGTAACAGCTTTACTGTAACAATATCTAATCTGCTACACAAAAAAAGCTACACAAAACCGCAAAATGCTTCATAATAAGAAAAAACGCTTCAACAAACGCTAGCGCTTTGCAGATCTGCTAGCGGTTTTTGGTGTGCTACAGGCCATAGACTTTAGAGTATCGTACCATGTCAGCCATCAGTAAAAGCAAGCAGATTTGAATCAGCATCATGCTATTTAGTGCTGCCCATAATTATACATATCCCTGACAAATGTTGACTTAGTTACTTTTATTCAACCAGCAAGTAATATTTTTGATGGGAAATATGTGTCTCCCAAAGGATAAGACAATGTACAAGAGGCATTAGTGTGTGTGTGTGTGTGTGTGTGTGTGTGTGTGGGGGGGGTAGAATCTCAGCTTTTATTTGCATTTGAGCAAAACGTGTCCAGTCCAGAATTATTCATACGCTTCTCAATAATCAATAGAAAAACCTCCATTGGCTATTATAGCGATCAAACGCTTCCTATAATTGCAGACCAGTAGAGATGTAGCGAACGGTTCGCTGGCGAACGGCTCCAGGCGAACTTAGGGGGTTCGCGTTCTCCTGCACCAGGCGAACTTTTGCGGAAGTTCGATTCGCCCCATAATGCACTATGAGGGTCAACTTTGACCCTCTGCATCACAGTCAGCAGGCACATTGTAGCCATTCAGGCTACACTAAGCCCTGGAGCCCCACCCCCCCTTATATAAGGCAGGGTCTGGTGGCCATTAGCCTCACTTGTGTGCCTGCTAGAGAGAGGAAAGGGACAGCTGCTGCAGACTTTTTCTCCTAGGGACAGATTAGTTAGGTTCTAGGCTGCTTTGCTTGCTCCTGACTGATTATTATTGCTTTTAAAGCACCCAGCAACCGCTCTTTTCAGAGCTCAACCTGTACATTTTTTTTCTGTGTGTCAAACTGACACTTTTGTTGCATGCACAGCCTTGCTAATTGATATTGTGTGTGCCACTGCCAGCAGCCCAGCACATTCAGTGACTACCTGTGTGTGTGACAGGGAGCTGCACATTGTACTACCCAGTACTGCATATACCCCAGTACCTGTTGTGTTTACTTAACCCACCTCATCACTGCATATACCTAGCGTTGTGTTGAGTGAACCCAGCTCACTGCATCTAACTACCTGTTGTGTTGAGTGAGAACCCACCTCACTGCATATAGCTAGCATACCCCCGAGATGGACAAAATGGACAAACCAGGTAGAGGAAGAGGTAGAGGCAGACCCAGAGGACGGCCACCAGGCATCGGCAGGTCTGTGGCTGTGCGAGGTGGTGTTGCTGTGATTTCGTGCGGACCTGCCCCAAAATACAGTGCTCAGAAGAAGGCACGTGCCATCAGTTCCCAAAATCGTGAGGAGGTGATTGAGTATTTAACACAGAACACCTCATCTCCCGCAGCCACCAGCGCTACAACAAGCACCACATCCGCTGCATTTGACACTTCACAGGAGTTATTTGGTGGTGGTGGTGAAATCACTGATTCCCAGCCACTACTGTAACAACAACAAGAAGGTGCAGGTACATCACCTCATACGTCTGAGTTAGGTGGCGATAGTATGGACGTAACGTGTGTGGATGGGGATGATGGTGGACCACCTGAAGTTGGTGCACTTGAGGTGTCTGAGGAAAGCGCAGCTGGCCAGGAGGATTATGATGACGATTATACGGATACCACATATGTTCCCGGTAGAGGAGATGACCAGGGGGACAGTTCAGAGGAGGAGTCAGAGAGGAGTAGGAGGAGACGACTCCATGATAGAAGCAGAGGGAGCTCGTCCTCAGAAACAGCTGGGGGCAGTGTCCGGTGCCATGTATCGCCAGCTATGGCCAGGGAGCACACATGCCCTTCAATGTCAGCTGCTGATGCCACCGTAGCGCCATCACCCCAGGGGGGTTCAGCAGTTTGGAAATGTTTTCACGTGTGTGTCTCAGATCAGAGCAAAGCCATCTGTTGTCTCCACCAGCAAAAATTCAGCCGTGGAAAGGCCAACTCTCACGTAGGGACAAGTGCCTTACGAAGGCACCTGGAGAGAAGGCACAAACAGCTATGGCAAGAACACCTGAGGAAAAGCAGCACCCCTCATAAGACAAGCCACCCTCCTTCTCCTCTTCCTCCTTCAGGTGCATCGTCTTCATCCACTTTCTCCCTTGCACCTTCACAGCCACCCTCCTCCACACCGCCTCTTCCCTTCAGCGGTTCCTTCTCCTCTGCCCACAGCAGTACCCAGCTGTCCGTGAAGGAAGTATTTGAGCGTAAGAAGCAAATGTCTGCCAGTCACCCTCTTGCCCGGCGTCTGACAGCTGGCGTGGCAGAACTATTAGCTCGCCAGCTATTACCATACAAGCTGGTGGAGTCGGAGGCTTTCCGTAAGTTTGTGGCCATTGGTACACCGCAGTGGAAGATACCAGGCCGCAATTTTTCTCAAAAGGCCATACCCAAACTGTACCGTGCAGTTGAGAAGCAAGTGGTGTCATCTCTGGCACACAGCATTGGGTCAAGGGTCCACCTGACCACAGATGCCAGGTCTGCCAAGCACGGGCAGGGCCACTACATTACATACACAGCCCATTGGGTCAACCTGGTGACCGATGGCAGCAAGCAGGGAGTACGTGGCTGCGCAGAGGACCGACTTGTCACACCTCCACGGCTTGCAGGCAGGCCTCCAGCCACCTCCTCTCCACCTACTATCACCGCTTCGCTGTCGTCATCCTCCTCCTCCTTGGCTGGTGCCGCCATCTCCTCTCCAGCTACACAGCCCCAGCACCCCAGGGCCTATGCTGCATGCCAGGTGCGACGGTGTCATGCAGTGTTAGACATGTCTTGCCTGAAAGCGGAGAGTCACACTGGAGCAGCTCTCCTGGCTGCTCTTAACAAACAGGTGGAGCAATGGCTGACCCCGCACAAGCTTGAGATCGGCAACGTGGTGTGTGACAACGGCAGCAATCTCATTGCTGCGTTGAATTTGGGAAAGCTGACACACATACCCTGCATGGCACATGTGCTTAATCTGGTCATGCAAAGATTTGTGTCCAAGTACCCAAGCTTAGAGGATGTCCTGAAGCAGGCCAGGAAGTTGTGTGGGCATTTCAGGCGCTCTTACAAGGCCATGGCATGCTTGCGGCCATTCAGCGTAGAAACAACTTGCCGGTGAGATGACTGATTTGCGATAGCCCGACTCACTGGAATTCCACCCTGCTGATGTTCTCTCGCCTGCTAGACCAGGAGAAAGCCGTCACCCAGTACCTGTATCATTACAGTACAAGGACCCAATCTGGGAGGATGGGGATGTTGTGGCCCAACAACTGGACACTGATGCGAAATGCATGCAGGGTCATGGAGCCCTTTGAGGAGGTGACCAAACTGGTGAGTCGCGATGAGGGCACCATCAGCGACTTGATCCCCCTACGCCTACTTCCTGGAGCGTGCCGTGCGTAGAGTGGTGGATACAGCTGTGGAGGAGCGTGAACAAGAAGAGTTAGGGCAGCAGGAGTCGTGGGAGCCATTTACACACGAACCCGATGTTTCCACAACACCGGCGGCAGCACAGAGGGGGGAGGAGGCGGAAGAAGAGGAGTCATGTGGGGAAGGAGAGGAGTCACTCTGTTGATGGTGATGATGAGGAAGGTGTTTCTGTGAAGAGTGACGCGGAAGGAGAACAACCGCGGCAGCCATCACAGGGGGCTTCTGCTGCTCCACGTTCCCATGATATTGTTCATGGCTGGGGTGAGGAAGAGGAGTTGCGTCCCGTCACTGAGGAAGAGCAAGAGGAGATAAAGAGTACGTCTGCATCCAGCTTTGTGCAGATGTCCTCTTTCATGTTGTCCAGCCTGTTGAGGGACCCCCGTATCAAAAAACTCAAGATGAATGACCTGTACTGGGTGGCCACGCTACTAGACCCTCGGTACAGGCACAACATGGCGGACCTCTTAGCAACTCAACAAAAGGCGGAAAGGATGCAGTACTTGCAGAACAAGCTGTCGATGATGCTTTACAATGCATTTAAGGGTGATGTGGCTGCACAAAGCAATCAAGGTACCACTGGCAGTAACCCTCCTCCTCCCAAGTCCACGCAGGCAAGAACAGGACGCTCCAGCGATCTCAGGGTGATGTCGGACATGCGGACGTTCTTTAGTCCAACTCCTCGCCATAGTCCTTCCGGATCCACCCTCCACCAACGCCTGGACCGGCAGGTAGCCGACTACCTGGCCTTGAGTGTGGATGTAGACTCTGCAAAAAGCGACGATGAACCCTTGGACTTCTGGTTGCGCAGGCTTGACCTGTGGCCAGAGCAGTCCCAATTTGCCATACAACTTCTCTCTTGTCCTGCCGCAAGCATCCTGTCAGAAAGGACCTTCAGTGCAGCTGGAGGCATAGTTACTGAGAAGAGAAGTCGCCTAAGTCACGACAGTGTTCAGTACCTGACCTTTTATCAAAATTAATAAGGAATGGATCACGGAGGGCTACTGCATGACCGAAGACTAAGTCAGTCCACACACACAGCATCTCTGCCTGCAGGCCGCTTGACTGCCTTCTCCGCCACCACCAACAGGGTCCAGGACTGTAGCAGCGGCCGCTACACTAATTTTTCTGGTGCGTGTACATGTGCCCATCCCCCTTCGTGATCATTACCTTGCCGCGGTGAAGGGGCTTTCGCATCACAATGAAGCAATGACCGCCGGCTATTTGAGTGTCTCAGGTGGGGGTGGCACACAAAAGATAAGGTTGTTGCTTCATTGTGGTCAGACCAAATTTGATCAGCTGGACAGTCACTGTTCTGTCATTCAGCTACATCAGCCGGGCGAGCATATGGGCTGAAAAGCCGCCATCACCTGCACTCTTGTCACGGTGCGCACCAGTCCAGCACGGCCGTCACTACACAAACGGCTGTTTGCAGTCACTGCATACCTTTCACTGCATCTGTGACTGCACATTATACCTGGCAGTCAGTGCATAACTTGCACTTGAATGGATACACTTGTAAACAATTTAAAAATACACCATCTAAACTTTCAAACAATTTAAAAATACAACCATCTATCATTTTCAAAACATTAAAAAAAAGGGCAAAAAAAATTGCCCTCCGTAAAACATTCTTGGCAAATGCTTTCGACTTGGTTTGTCTTCCGCTGGCTCAAGGGTACATCTGACCACTAGAGTTGGGCCGAACGGTTCGCCGGCGAACGTGGTTCGCGCGAACGTAGGTGGTTCGCGTGCGGGTACCGCACGCGAACCTTTTGCGGAAGAAGTTCGGTTCGCCCCATAATGCACTGAGGGTCAACTTTGACCCTCTACATCACAGTCAGCAGGCCCAGTGTAGCCAATTAGGCTACACTAGCCCCTGGAGCCCCACCCCCCTTATATAAGGCAGGCAGCGGCGGCCATTACGGCCACTCGTGTGCCTGCATTAGTGAGAGTAGGGCGAGCTGCTGCAGTCTCTCATATAGGGAAAGATTAGTTAGGCTTAACTTCTTCCTGGCTGCATACCTGTTCTGTTCAGTGAGCCCTCAGCCCACTGCATACCTGTACTGTGATCCTGCCACTGCATACCTGTTCAGTGATCCTGCCACTGCATACCTGTTCTGTTCAGTGAGCCCTCAGCCCACTGCATACCTGTACTGTGATCCTGCCACTCCATACCTGTTCAGTGATCCTGCCACTGCATACCTGTTCAGTGATCCTGCCACTGCATACCTGTTCTGTGAACCCGCCACTGTATACCTGTTCTGTTCAGTGGACCCGCCACTGTATACCTGTTCTGTGAACCCGCCACTGTATACCTGTTCTGTTCAGTGGACCCGCCACTGTATACCTGTTCTGTTCAGTGGACCCGCCACTGTATACCTGTTCTGTTCAGTGGACCCGCCACTGTATACCTGTTCAGTGGACCCGCCACTGCATACCTGTTGTGTTCAGTGAACCTGCCACTGCATACCTGTTCTGTGAACCCGCCACTGTATACCTGTTCTGTTCAGTGGACCCGCCACTGTATACCTGTTCAGTGAACCCGCCACTGTATACCTGTTCTGTTCAGTGGACCCGCCACTGTATACCTGTTCAGTGAACACGCCACTGCATACCTATTGTGTTCAGTGATCCTGCCACTGCATACCTGTTCTGTGAACCCGCCACTGTATACCTGTTCTGTTCAGTGGACCCGCCACTGTATACCTGTTCTGTGAACCCGCCACTGTATACCTGTTCTGTTCAGTGGACCCGCCACTGTATACCTGTTCAGTGAACCCGCCACTGCATACCTGTTGTGTTCAGTGAACCTGCGGGGCTTGCGTATCACAATGAAGCAATGACCGGCGCCTAGATGAGTGTCTCGGGGGGCACACAAAAGATAATAAGGTCGTTGCTTCATTGTGGTCAGACCAAATTTGATCAGCTGGACAGTCACTGTTCTGTCATTCAGCTACATCAGCCAGGCCGACCATATGGGCTGTAAAGCCACCAAAACCTGCACTCTCGCCATGGTGCGCACCAGTCCAGCACGGCCGTCACTACACAAACAGCTGTTTGCGGTGCGTTACACGGTGAGTTTGGTG
Source organism: Hyperolius riggenbachi (assembly GCF_040937935.1). Lineage (NCBI taxonomy): Eukaryota > Metazoa > Chordata > Amphibia > Anura > Hyperoliidae > Hyperolius > Hyperolius riggenbachi. The sequence goes on from NW_027152566.1 coordinate 22,217, forward strand.
TGTCAGTGTGAAGCAGTACCTTAATTACACTACCTGATTGATGTATACACATGCAAGATGTTTTAAAGCACTTTAGGCCTGTCATTTAGCATTCAATGTGATTTCTGCCCTTAAAACGCTGCTTTGCGTCAAATCCAGATTTTTCCCGGGGACTTTTGGCGTGTATCCCACTCCGCAATGCCCCCCTCCAGGTGTTAGACCCCTTGAAACATCTTTTCCATCACTTTTGTGGCCAGCATAATTATTTTTTTTTCAAAGTTCGCATCCCCATTGAAGTCTATTGCGGTTCGCGAACTTTAACGCGAACCGAACGTTCCGCGAAAGTTCGTGAACCCGGTTCGCGAACCTAAAATCGGAGGTTCGGCCCAACTCTACTGACCACAGATGCCTAGTCTGCAAAGCACGGTCAGGGCAGCTACAGCATGGGTCTCAGCAGGCTCCCACTTCGGGCCGGAATCCAACCTTCATTCCCCGCGGTCACAATGGCAGACTTGCCCTCCATATGATTCTCGTGAAAGGAGATCTTTTGGATTGCCAACCATATACTAATTTCCTGCCATAACTGGTACTCGTTAAAGGATTTAAAGTACATTCATTTCAAATACACAGCAGGGCCTCAAAAGTCCTCCTCCTGTATTGTTGTTTTTGGTCACTACCTCGGGGCGGGCGTGCATGCCTGCCTGCTGCCCTCCTTGGATGTGTAGTGGTAGCCGTTGCTCAGGCTCCACACCAGATTTAAACCCTCATTCCCCGGCCATTACCTGGGATCACAATGCTAGACTTGCCCGCCTCCATAGGATTCTCATTGTAGCGGTACTGAACAAGTACACAGCAAGTAGAAAATGTAATTTAAAAACAAAACGTAAGCTTTTTAACAATGCCATGGAAAGTTGATAAGGCAGTGACACATTACCTGACATCACTGAGTGAGGAAGAGCAATCTCGCCATGTTGCACAGTAGTCCAGCATGGCCACCACTACACAAACAGCTGGTAACTTGCGGTGCGTTACACAGTTAGTTTGGTGTGTCAGTGTGAAGCAGTACTCTAATTACACTACCTGATTGATGTATACACATGCAAGATGTTTGAAAGCACGTTAGGCCTGCAATTTAGCATTCAATGTGATTTCTGCCCTTAACGCTGCTTTGCGTCACATCCAGATTTTTCCCGGGGACTTTTGGCATGTATCCCACTCCGCCATGCCCCCCTCCAGGTGTTAGACCCCTTGAAACATCTTTTCCATCACTTTTGTGGCCAGCATAATTTTTTCTATTTTTCAAAGTTCGACTCCCTATTGAAGTCTGTTGCGGTTCGCGAACTTTTCCACGAACCGAACCTTCCGCGGAAGTTCGCGAACCGAAAATCGTAGGTTCGCGACATCTCTAGTGCCCACATTGTGTTACATTTTAACGCTGCACGTTATTGGAAAGTGCAGCTTGCTGTACGTTATACGCGGCTTTAGCCATGTTAGACTGTGTGCACATGATCAGTAATGCCCTTTTTTTATATTTTGCTGCCGGAGAGGAGGCGGGGAGAGTCAGCAAATGTAACCAGCCACATGGCTACTTAATATTCACTGCACTTGCAGTGTTGTCTTCCTGGAGCGGTCTCTGATTGGCATGTGGGACCAGGTGATGCGGAGTGGAACACTCCGCATCACCTGGTCCCGCCAGCCAATCAGCACCACGGAGACCACGTTGTCTGCGCAGTCTATACTGCGCACAAAAAGTTGCATAATGCAGCTCACTCTGGCCTCCTCCTCCAACACAACCTAGGCGTTGCATTAGGGGCACGTAATGCTACCTATAACGTCCCCTAAAATGCAACGTCTTGGAGGGAAAGAGGCCTTAGTCTTAACTATGACTGTCCACAAACCAACTGCAGAGAGCTGCTGTTTTTCACCTGTTTAGTTGATTAAAACAGCTGTTCCCAATTAATCAGGGTAATTGGGAAGCTTTAGAACAGCTTGGGCTATTTAGAGTGGTACAGAACTTTGGATATACCCACAGACTGTGACAGTTTGTGAAGGGTATGAATAATTTTGGACTGGACACTTTTTGCTCAAATGTAAATAAAAGCTGAGAAATGTTTTTTTCCCCCCACAATAATGCCTCTTGTACATCATCTTGTTATCTTTTGGGAGATATCTATATAATTTCCCATCAAAAATTACTTTCTGGTTGAATAAAAGTAACTAAGTCATAATTTGACAGGGGTATGAATAATTAGGGGCAGCACTGTGTTGACTAACTTAGAAGAAACAGAGTAAAATATTGGATGATCAGCCTTCTTCAGAATTATTAAAGGAACCGAGTTACTTATTCTTTTTTTCCTTTTTAAGTTAGACAATAATTGGTATCATCCTCATTTATAACTGATGTAGACAGTAATTGTGTGATTTCTGGTGATAAGTTGCTCATACACCACTCAATGTTCCTGCTTGATTGACCATCCAATCATTTTATTGAATCAGAGGAGAATTGATTATTTTTCCATTCTGCTTGAATGATGGAATTTGACTGATGTATTGTCAAATCAACTCAATCGGGCAGGATGGAAAATATTGGTGGACTGCAATGGAATTGGCTAACGTTCACAAGATTTCGATAGACACAGATTGGATTTTTGGTGTTGGAGCATGGGGGCACAACATGGTTCAGCTCGATTAGTGACGGAGAATCCTATAAAATCTTGCTTGTAGTGTGTGGGGCCCTAGTAGATAGACTTATCAACCACACTGTAGTTGATTATTTGATGGAAACTCGAGTAATGTATGGGTACCTTAAAGTGAACACGAGGTGAGAGTGATATGGAGGCTGCCATATTTATTTCCTTTTAAAGGATACCAGAGCCCAACATTCTATTAAAAAAATGTAGTGTAGGTGGGAGGGTGTCATACTTTACTTACCGCTCCCTCTGTTTCAAGCTGCGTGGCTCCGTTCCCCTGTTTCAAACCCCCGTTGCAGCTCCAGACCAGAGCGTCCAGTATGGAAATACTTCTGCCCTGTGATCGCGCTCCTTCATCTTCCCTACTGCAGAGGGCTGTGGAACGCGCAGATGCCTGCAGGATGGGAGCGAGTGGGAGTGACTAGGAAAGATGGAGTGCGCTCACAGGGCGGAAGAAAGGAAATACTGCGCATGCACGGCACAGTATTTCCATACTGGACTCTCTCTGGTCGGGAGCCGCAATGGGAGGTTGAAACGGGAACGGAGCCACACAGCTTGAAACTGAGGGCTGCAAGTGAACTAGGACACCCTCCCACCTGCACAACCTTTTTTTTTTTTAATCCTAGAATGTTGGGCTCTGGCATTCTTTAAGCAATACCAGTTGCCTGGCTGTCCTGCTGATCCTCTGCCTCTAATACTTTTAGCCATCGACCCTGAATAAGCATGCAGCAGATCAGGTGTTTCTGACAGGATTGTCAGATCTGACCAGATTAGCTGCATGCTCATTGCTGGTGTGATTCAGACACTACTGCAGCCAAATAGCTCAGCAGGGCTGCCAGGCAACTAGTATTGTTTAACATGAAACAAATATGGCAGCCTCCATAAGACTCTCACCTCAGGTTCACTTTAAGACCTGACCATAAAATGCATGATTTTTTTTAGAAAGATTGCAATCTAAGCTCAACCCCAAAAATAAGCCCAGTTTGCAATGTCACCGTGGTAACGGGAATACGTAGTATACATTGCACACATAGTGAATAATTATTTGATAAGAGATGAGGGAAGTCATGGCTGGCGGTTTTGTGAGCTTTTCATGGAACTTCCATCGGTTGTCAAGAATCTCATAAACCGGTTTATCTAAACTGGGGAATTGGACAAAACATAAAAGTGAAACTATAAATCGCGTATTTTGATCAATATTAAGGGCTAAAATAGATTGAAACATTTTGCTTTGAGTTACACTTGTTTACGGCTAAAAGGATTTTTCTTGCTTTAATGCAGCTACATGGTAATAAATGTAGGTAATTGTATCAGTACACGGGCAAGGCAGGGAGCGCACGGCTTGTTGGGATTTTAGGGTTTTCAGGCATTTTCTTCCTTTTTACAATTGTGTTCCACACATGTTTTTCTTTTTTCTTTTTTTTTTTTTCTTTATAACATTTTATTGAATTTTAACATCAACTTACAGCTTTATAGAAAAGACATTGTTTGATTGTACATAAGGCATAAAATGGCAATAACCTTAATTGAAACAATTAACATGTCAATAACCTATATTCTATTATAATACATCTGGCACGTCTGGTTAAGTAATGTATACTTTGCAGTATGATCTTATCTATAATCCTTTATTAAAGATAGAACTCTTGGCAATCCCCTACTCACACCTTCCCCGACCCTCTATCAAATAGAGGTGGGAGGCTGATGAGGGGTTTTGATTCGGTCTTTGCAGATTTGAAGACCCTGTCTGGTATCAGCTTTAATATGGCGATCCATCCTGTATCTTGATATCTTCAAATTAGATTAGTGTGAGGATGTCCATGGGTTCATTAACCACTGTATGGTCTCTACTAGTAGGATTGGAGAGATGTATCAGAACATTGGGTTCTTGTATTTAAACCAATAACATGAAAGTTTAACCCAAACTATATCTAAACTAAAACTAAGTCTAACTACTTTAAGGTAGCTGCTTGGGGTTGTATTTAGTAGTGCCAGAATATTGTAATTTGGCTGGTGGTATTGTTACTTTTCACTTAGGGAATGGGCCCTGATAAAGGTCATTGGATTTACCCTTAGTTTCTAGTTCTTATAATAGATTCTAATTTCAGATTGGAATTGACCAAGGCTTGGAAGTGCGGCCATGATATGGGTTCTGTGGACTTCCAGTTTACAGTTATAAGGTAGATCGCAGTGATCGGTAGATCAGTAGAGATGGCATACTATAGGTTGAATGTGTTTGTAAATATTTTCAAGACCAACTATAAAGAGGGCAAGTTCTGGCTTTTGTGGGAAAGCACTTGAGATATGTTTTTAAGAAGATCTCTAAAGGGTCCCATATTGATCTTACTAAATGGCAGTCCCAAAACATATGTTTTAGTGTATCCAAATAATTGTTACATTTCCAGCATGTTGGAGATTGGTTAGAAGCGAATAATGCTATTTTTCTAGGGGTTAGGTACCATCTTGTGAATATTTTTTTTTATCAATTTGCTTGCTGTCAAAATCTGATTTGGTGATAAGTTAACCTTTTTAGATGGTAAGATCAAACATTGGTGTATTTAGTCAGCAATACTCCACACGTGGTTTTCAGTGGATTCTTTTATTACAGCATAATCTTGTTATAATAAACTCGGGTATAGTAAACTACCTCTCCAGGTCCCGGCCAATCTCCATTATAGGTCTATAGGAGCAACGCCTGGTATAGTAAACTATGATTTAATAAAACTTCTGTTACAGTAAACATGTTTTTTTGGCCCCTACATGACGCTGTCTTTGGATGTAGTAAACACTTGCGGTATTCCAGATATGGCCTTTTCTCCCAGGCTATTTTGCACCGCATATTGAACAATCTCCTGCTCCCAACATTATAGGAACAGTTTAGGGAGGGCCCCTTCCTATTCCGATAGGTCTGTGCACCAGTGCCTATAGCATGGTCCATAAAGACGTGTGACTGGCCTGCATGGAGCCCTGATATTAACCCCGCAGAGAGCACCTTTGGGATAAAGTAGGGACTGTGAACCTTGCCTTCTCATCCAACATCAATGCCTGTGCATTAAATGATTGTTATATAATTAAAATATAATAAACCTTAGAATTAAGAACCGGGTGGCATTTAACTTCACTTGGGTAAAAAGGCAGTCAACCGCTCAACACATTTGGTGATCATTGGGTGTTTTTCCTTTGCAGTCAAATCTCTATAATTACTAGAGACAGCTGCATGTGAAACTTACAGTAAGTTAGCTTTTTTTTTTTTTTTTTTCAGATACCATTGATGTCCTCAACCCAGTAGAAGTTCCAAGAGTCATTGCAGCTGATTATGTAGCACGGCCAAGTAGCATCTGCTTTTTTGTTTACACAGGTTTGCTTGCACTACCTGCATACCCATATAAACTGTTTAGTAGTTGGAAATCTTCTTGTTATAATCATACACACTTACCATGTTTACTGCACTTTTACTTTTGTTATGCCTGTCTGCAAACTTCTACAAGCTGCATTGCTATGTACATCCTCCCAATGTACCACACTCCATATTCATTTCACCTTCTATGCTTTCCTAACCTTGCTTAGCTTCTCATGAACTGTTAGCTCTCCTAATATCTCTCGCTCCCACCAGCAGCTCAAAAATCTCCCAAACATTTAAATCTCATTCACATTTGGTTACTCTCTCCCTCCTGCTCTTACTTGCTGCTGGTGATATATCGACTAACCCCGGGCCATAGCCTGCTGCCAGACGAGCATCCTCTGCACACTTGCTTCACACACTTCACAGCCCTCTGTCCACAAATAACCTCAACATCCATCCTCGCCCCAACCTTCTTTCCATCCATCCCACCCACAAACACATGCTCCCCCTACCCTGTGGTCTCTGGAATGCCAGATCTGTCCGCAATAAACTTACAGCGGTCCACAACATCTTCCTCTCCAAAACCCTCACCATCCTCACTCACTTAGACATGGCTTACCCCCTTTGACTCTGTTGCAAAGGCTGCTCTTTTCTATGGGGAGCTTCACCTCAGTCACACCTCCAGATCAGACAACAGGACTTCGGGAGGGGTGGGTCTGCTCCCCTCCCTACCCTGCACCTTCCATGTCCTCACCCCACCTCCCTCCCTACAACTCACATCATGCAAGACCCACACTATCTGCCTCTACCACTCCCTGCCAGCCATTGTTGTAGTTGTATACCACCATCTGTCAATCTCCACAGCACAATTTCTCAACAAATTTGGCTCCTGGCTCTCACACACCATCTCCTATGACCTCCTCACCATCATGCTCGGGGATTTAAATATTCCCATCGATGAACCTAACAACTCTGTCGTGACCCAGATATTCACCATAGCCAACTCCTCTAACCTAGTTCAACACACCAACACCCCCACCCACTCTGCAGGTCACACTCTTGAACTTATATCCGCTAAATCCACCACCATTACAGACCTCGACATTGTACCCTTCCAACCCTCAGACCATCATCTTCTCACCCTCAACCTCATCACAGAAAGCACCTCCAAACTATATGCCCACCCACCTGGTTGATGGCACCTACACAAGCTCAACCCTAGTGTCCTTGCTGCAACCCTCCATGCCCTCTTTCACTCTCCTCACCCTAACCTGTCCCAATCTTGCTGCAGCTCAGTATTATCAAACCCTCTCGTCAGCCCTAGAGGAAGCTGCCCCCCCCCCCAATATTCCAACACAACCACCCCCTAACCCCCAGCCCTGGCGCAATACCCATACTCGCAACCTCCAGAGGGTAACAAGTGCCACTGAATGGAAATGGAGGAAAACTCGACTTAAGGGTTTCCTACAGTACAAGGCTAACATGCTGCAGTTCCACACTGCCCTTGCTGATGTATGCAGGAATATTTCACCAAGCTCATCGGAGCACAAGCTTCCAACCTCAGCCGTCTTTTTGCCACTTTCAACTCCCTGCTTAGACCCCCCCCCCCCCTCCACCCTCCGTTTCATCCCTCTCTGCCACAGATTTAGCCACCCACTTCACCAACAAAATTGTCTCCATCTGTCAGAAAATATCTACTCTTCAATCTTCACCTCCCACCCCCTCCCATCCAACTCCTCTTCCACCCTATCCTCCCCTCACCTCATTCACTCCTACTACCATTGAGGAAGTCAACCACCTACTGCAGACTTACCATACCACTACCTCCCCCTTGACCCCATGTCTGCTGGTTTAATCCCTCCTCACTTCATGGATTTGGCCCCAGTCCTCACTACCCTGTTTAATCTCTTTCTATCCACAGGCACCTTCCCGTTTAGACTTCAAGCAGGCCAATATACTACCTCTGCTCAAGAAGCCCTCCCTCGACCCCCTCACTACCCTCCAATTCCCGCCCTATCTCCCTCCTCCCCTTTGGGAACCACACACTGAAGGAGTTTGGAGGCAAATGCCTGACCCAGTACCAACTCCCTTTTAGACCCACTGCAATGTGGATTTTGGCCTGCCCACTCAACCAAAACAGCTCTCACCAAAGTGGTCAATGACCTTGCCTGAGCTAAAGCTGAAGGCAAATATTAAATTCTCCTCCTCCTTGACCTTTCAGCAGGTTTTGACACAGTAGACCATCCCCTACATTTCCAGTCCCTCCAGTCCATGGACATCAATGACCTCGCCCTGGCCTAAATCTCATCCTACCTCTCCAACCACTCCTTCATGACCTCCTTCAATGAGTCCTCATCCACCCCTAACAACCTCAAGGTGGGAGTCCCCCAAGGCTCGGTCCTTGGGCCCCCTACTGTTCTTCCTATACACATCCTCAATTGGCAAGGTCATCTCCTCCATGGGTTTTAACTATCATCTGTATGCAGATGACACCCAGATCTACCTCCACACTCCTGACCTATCCTCCACTACCATGGACAAGGTCTCCTCCTGCCTATCAGCCATCTCCTCCTGGATGTCTGCTAGGTTCCTGAAACTAAATCTGGACAAAACAGAATTTATCTTCCCACCCTGGCCATTGCTGAACCTCCCAGATGTGCATGTCACTGTTAACCACACTACCATTTGCCCTACCTCTCAAGCCCGCTTTCTGCATGTCACCCTAGACTCCGCACTCTCCTTCACTCCCCACATCCAAAAACTCACCAAGTCCTGAAACTTCCACCTCCATAACATCTGCAAGATCCACCCTTTCCTGACCTCTGCCACCACCAAACTCCTCATCCATGCCCTCATAATCTCCCGCCTTGAGTACTGCAATGTCCTTCTGTCTGGTCTCCCTATGACCCGAATTGCCCCACTGCAGTCCATCATAAATGCAGCAGCCAGAATTATCCACTTTTCCCATCATTCCACCATGGTGGCCTCCCTCTGTGAATCCCTCCACTGGCTTCCTATCCAGTCCAGAATCAGATTCAAGATACTGTGTCTGACCTACAAATATGTCCACAAAACCTGTCCAACCTACATTTCCGATCTTACTCAGAGGTACACACCTAACTGCTCACTCCACTTCTTTAATGAACTTTGCCTGGCCGCCCCCCGCATCACCCAGTCCCATGCAGGCCTCCTGGACTTCTCAAGAGCTGCTCCAACACTATGGAACTTCCTACCTCCACCCATTCGGGCGGCTCTCTCCTTCAACCTCTTCAAGAAGGCTCTCAAAACTCACTGGTGCTCTAAACCCCCAGCTGAACTCTGGTCCCCTAGTTTTTGTGCCCCTACCTCCAGAGCCGGATTAACCACATAAAGACCACAGTCTTTACATCCCTTAAAGAGAAACTCCAACCAAGAATTGAACTTTATCCCAATCAGTAGCTGATACCCCCTTTTACATGAGAAATAGAATGCTTTTCACAAACAAACCATCAGGGGGCGCTGTGTGACTGATTTTGTGCTGAAACCCCTCCCACAAGAAGCTCTGAGTACCGTGGTACTCTGGGCAAACTGCCACAATGTAACAATGTTCACAGATAGGAAATGGCTGTTTACAGCTGTCTGTAACAGCCAGAACAGCTAGAAACCGCTACATAACCTGCCCACAGTAACAATGTCACCATGTAATACATGTCAGAATTAGAGATGGGCCGAACGGTTCGCCGGCGAACGGTTCCACGCGAACTTCGGTGGTTCGCGTTCGCGTCCCGCTGGCGAACCTTTGCGGAAGTTCGGTTCACCCCATAATGCACCTTGAGGGTCAACTTTGACCCTCTACATCACAGTCAGCAGGCCCAGTGTAGCCAATTAGGCTACACTAGCCCCTGGAGCCCCACCCCCCTTATATAAGGCAGGCAGCGGCGGCCATTACGGTCACTCGTGTGCTGCCTGCGTTAGTGAGAGTAGGGCGAGCTACTGCAGACTGTCTCTCAGGGAAAGATTAGTTAGGCTTAACTTGTTCCTGTCTGGCTGCATACCTGTTCTGTGAACCCACCACTGCATACCTGTGCTGTGAACCCACCACTGCATACCTGTTCTGTGAACCCACCACTGCATACCTGTACTGTGAACCCACCACTGCATACCTGTGCTGTGAACCCATCACTGCATACCTGTGCTGTGAACCCATCACTGCATACCTGTGCTGTGAACCCACCACTGCATACCTGTGCTGTGAACCCACCACTGCATACCTGTTCAGTGAACCCACCACTGCATACCTGTTCAGTGAACCCACCACTGCATACCTGTTCTGTGAACCCACCACTGCATACCTGTTCTGTGAACCCACCACTGCATACCTGTTCTGTGAACCCACCACTGCATACCTGTGCTGTGAACCCACCACTGCATACCTGTGCTGTGAACCCACCACTGCATACCTGTGCTGTGAACCCACCACTGCATACCTGTGCTGTGAACCCACCACTGCATACCTGTGCTGTGAACCCACCACTGCATACCTGTGCTGTGAACCCACCACTGCATACCTGTGCTGTGAACCCACCACTGCATACCTGTGCTGTGAACCCACCACTGCATACCTGTTCAGTGAACCCACCACTGCATACCTGTTCAGTGAACCCACCACTGCATACCTGTTCAGTGAACCCACCACTGCATACCTGTTCAGTGAACCCACCACTGCATACCTGTGCTGTGAACCCACCACTGCATACCTGTGCTGTGAACCCACCACTGCATACCTGTGCTGTGAACCCACCACTGCATACCTGTGCTGTGAACCCACCACTGCATACCTGTGCTGTGAACCCACCACTGCATACCTGTGCTGTGAACCCACCACTGCATACCTGTGCTGTGAACCCACCACTGCATACCTGTGCTGTGAACCCACCACTGCATACCTGTGCTGTGAACCCACCACTGCATACCTGTGCTGTGAACCCACCACTGCATACCTGTGCTGTGAACCCACCACTGCATACCTGTGCTGTGAACCCACCACTGCATACCTGTGCTGTGAACCCACCACTGCATACCTGTGCTGTGAACCCACCACTGCATACCTGTGCTGTGAACCCACCACTGCATACCTGTGCTGTGAACCCACCACTGCATACCTGTGCTGTGAACCCACCACTGCATACCTGTGCTGTGAACCCACCACTGCATACCTGTGCTGTGAACCCACCACTGCATACCTGTGCTGTGAACCCACCACTGCATACCTGTGCTGTGAACCCACCACTGCATACCTGTGCTGTGAACCCACCACTGCATACCTGTGCTGTGAACCCACCACTGCATACCTGTGCTGTGAACCCACCACTGCATACCTGTGCTGTGAACCCACCACTGCATACCTGTGCTGTGAACCCACCACTGCATACCTGTGCTGTGAACCCACCACTGCATACCTGTGCTGTGAACCCACCACTGCATACCTGTGCTGTGAACCCACCACTGCATACCTGTGCTGTGAACCCACCACTGCATACCTGTGCTGTGAACCCACCACTGCATACCTGTGCTGTGAACCCACCACTGCATACCTGTGCTGTGAACCCACCACTGCATACCTGTGCTGTGAACCCACCACTGCATACCTGTGCTGTGAACCCACCACTGCATACCTGTGCTGTGAACCCACCACTGCATACCTGTGCTGTGAACCCACCACTGCATACCTGTGCTGTGAACCCACCACTGCATACCTGTTCAGTGAACCCACCACTGCATACCTGTTCAGTGAACCCACCACTGCATACCTGTTCAGTGAACCCACCACTGCATACCTGTGCTGTGAACCCACCACTGCATACCTGTGCTGTGAACCCACCACTGCATACCTGTGCTGTGAACCCACCACTGCATACCTGTGCTGTGAACCCACCACTGCATACCTGTGCTGTGAACCCACCACTGCATACCTGTGCTGTGAACCCACCACTGCATACCTGTGCTGTGAACCCACCACTGCATACCTGTGCTGTGAACCCACCACTGCATACCTGTGCTGTGAACCCACCACTGCATACCTGTGCTGTGAACCCACCACTGCATACCTGTGCTGTGAACCCACCACTGCATACCTGTGCTGTGAACCCACCACTGCATACCTGTGCTGTGAACCCACCACTGCATACCTGTGCTGTGAACCCACCACTGCATACCTGTGCTGTGAACCCACCACTGCATACCTGTGCTGTGAACCCACCACTGCATACCTGTGCTGTGAACCCACCACTGCATACCTGTGCTGTGAACCCACCACTGCATACCTGTGCTGTGAACCCACCACTGCATACCTGTGCTGTGAACCCACCACTGCATACCTGTGCTGTGAACCCACCACTGCATACCTGTGCTGTGAACCCACCACTGCATACCTGTGCTGTGAACCCACCACTGCATACCTGTGCTGTGAACCCACCACTGCATACCTGTGCTGTGAACCCACCACTGCATACCTGTGCTGTGAACCCACCACTGCATACCTGTGCTGTGAACCCACCACTGCATACCTGTGCTGTGAACCCACCACTGCATACCTGTGCTGTGAACCCACCACTGCATACCTGTGCTGTGAACCCACCACTGCATACCTGTGCTGTGAACCCACCACTGCATACCTGTGCTGTGAACCCACCACTGCATACCTGTGCTGTGAACCCACCACTGCATACCTGTTCTGTGAACCCGCCACTGCATACCTGTTCTGTGAACCCGCCACTGCATACCTGTTCAGTGAACCCGCCACTGCATACCTGTTCTGTTCAGTGGACCCGCCACTGTATACCTGTTTAGTGAACCTGCCACTGCATACCTGTTGTGTTCAGTGAACCTGCAACTGCATACCTGTTCTGTGAACCCGCCACTGTATACCTATTGTGTTCAGTGAACCCGCCACTGTATACCTGTACTGTTCAGTGAACCCGCCACTGCATACCTGTTCTGTTCAGTGAACCTGCCACTGTATACCTGTACTGTTCAGTGAACCCGCCACTGCATACCTGTACTGTTCAGTGAACCCACCACTGCATACCTGTTCTGTGAACCCACCACTGCATACCTGTTCTGTGAACCCACCACTGCATACCTGTTCTGTGAACCCACCACTGCATACCTGTTCTGTTCAGTGGACCCGCCACTGTATACCTGTTTAGTGAACCCGCCACTGCATACCTGTTGTGTTCAGTGAACCTGCCACTGCATACCAGTTCTGTGAACCCACCACTGCATACCTGTACTGTTCAGTGAACCCGCCACTGCATACCTGTTCAGTGAACCTGCCACTGTATATCTGTACTGTTCAGTGAACCCGCCACTGCATACCTGTTTTGTGAACCCACCACTGCATACCTGTTCAGTGAACCTACCACTGCATACCTGTTGTGTTCAGTGAACCCGCCACTGCATACCTGTTCTGTTCAGTGGACCCGCCACTGTATACCTGTTTAGTGAACCCGCCACTGCATACCTGTTGTGTTCAGTGAACCTGCCACTGCATACCAGTTCTGTGATCCCGCCACTGTATACCTGTACTGTTCAGTGAACCCGCCACTGCATACCTGTTCAGTGAACCTGCCACTGTATACCTGTACTGTTCAGTGAACCCGCCACTGCATACCTGTTTTGTGAACCCACCACTGCATACCTGTTCAGTGAACCTACCACTGCATACCTGTTGTGTTCAGTGAACCCGCCACTGCATACCTGTTCTGTTCAGTGGACCCGCCACTGTATACCTGTTCTATTCAGTGAACCCGCCACTGTATACCTGTACTGTTCAGTGAACCCGCCACTGCATACCTGTTCAGTGAACCCGCCACTGCATACCTGTACTGTTCAGTGAACCCGCCACTGCATACCTGTACTGTTCAGTGAACCCGCCACTGCATACCTGTTCAGTGAACCCGCCACTGCATACCTGTTCAGTGAACCCGCCACTGCATACCTGTTCTGTTCAGTGGACCCGCCACTGTATACCTGTTTAGTGAACCTGCCACTGCATACCTGTTGTGTTTAGTGAACCTGCAACTGCATACCTGTTCTGTGAACCCGCCACTGTATACCTATTGTGTTCAGTGAACCCGCCACTGTATACCTGTACTGTTCAGTGAACCCGCCACTGCATACCTGTTCTGTTCAGTGAACCTGCCACTGTATACCTGTACTGTTCAGTGAACCCGCCACTGCATACCTGTACTGTTCAGTGAACCCACCACTGCATACCTGTTCTGTGAATCCACCACTGCATACCTGTTCTGTGAACCCACCACTGCATACCTGTTCTGTTCAGTGGACCCGCCACTGTATACCTGTTTAGTGAACCCGCCACTGCATACCTGTTGTGTTCAGTGAACCTGCCACTGCATACCAGTTCTGTGAACCCGCCACTGTATACCTGTTCTGTTCAGTGAACCCGCCACTGTATACCTGTACTGTTCAGTGAACCCGCCACTGCATACCTGTTCAGTGATCCCGCCACTGTATACCTGTACTGTTCAGTGAACCCGCCACTGCATACCTGTTCAGTGAACCTGCCACTGTATACCTGTACTGTTCAGTAAACCCGCCACTGCATACCTGTTCAGTGAACCCGCCACTGCATACCTGTTCTGTTCAGTGGACCCGCCACTGTATACCTGTTTAGTGAACCTGCCACTGCATACCTGTTGTGTTCAGTGAACCTGCAACTGCATACCTGTTCTGTGAACCCGCCACTGTATACCTATTGTGTTCAGTGAACCCGCCACTGTATACCTGTACTGTTCAGTGAACCCGCCACTGCATACCTGTTCTGTTCAGTGAACCTGCCACTGTATACCTGTACTGTTCAGTGAACCCGCCACTGCATACCTGTACTGTTCAGTGAACCCACCACTGCATACCTGTTCTGTGAACCCACCACTGCATACCTGTTCTGTGAACCCACCACTGCATACCTGTTCTGTTCAGTGGACCCGCCACTGTATACCTGTTTAGTGAACCCGCCACTGCATACCTGTTGTGTTCAGTGAACCTGCCACTGCATACCAGTTCTGTGAACCCGCCACTGTATACCTGTTCTGTTCAGTGAACCCGCCACTGTATACCTGTACTGTTCAGTGAACCCGCCACTGCATACCTGTTCAGTGATCCCGCCACTGTATACCTGTACTGTTCAGTGAACCCGCCACTGCATACCTGTTCAGTGAACCTGCCACTGTATACCTGTACTGTTCAGTGAACCCGCCACTGCATACCTGTTTTGTGAACCCACCACTGCATACCTGTTCAGTGAACCTACCACTGCATACCTGTTGTGTTCAGTGAACCCGCCACTGCATACCTGTTCTGTTCAGTGGACCCGCCACTGTATACCTGTTCTATTCAGTGAACCCGCCACTGTATACCTGTACTGTTCAGTGAACCCGCCACTGCATACCTGTTCAGTGAACCTGCCACTGTATACCTGTACTGTTCAGTGAACCCGCCACTGCATACCTGTTTTGTGAACCCACCACTGCATACCTGTTCAGTGAACCCACCACTGCATACCTGTTGTGTTCAGTGAACCCGCCACTGTATACCTGTACTGTTCAGTGAACCCGCCACTGCATACCTGTTCAGTGAACCCGCCACTGTATATCTGTTCTGTTCAGTGAACCCGCCACTGCATACCTGTTCTGTTCAGTGAACCTGCCACTGTATACCTGTACTGTTCTGTGAACCCGCCACTGCATACCTGTTCTGTGAACCCACCACTGCATACCTGTTCTGTTCAGTGAACCCGCCACTGTATACCTGTACTGTTCAGTGAACCCGCCACTGCATACCTGTTCAGTGAACCCGCCACTGTATACCTGTTCTGTGAACCCACCACTGCATACCTGTTCTGTTCAGTGAACCCGCCACTGTATACCTGTACTGTTCAGTGAACCCGCCACTGCATACCTGTTCAGTGAACCCACCACTGCATACCTGTTCTGTTCAGTGAACCCACCACTGTATACCTGTACTGTTCAGTGAACCCGCCACTGCATACCTGTTCAGTGAACCCGCCACTGCATACCTGTACTGTTCAGTGAACCCGCCACTGCATACCTGTTCAGTGAACCCGCCACTGTATACCTGTACTGTTCAGTGAACCCGCCACTGTATACCTGTTCAGTGAACCCGCCACTGCATACCTGTTCTGTTCAGTGAACCTGCCACTGTATACCTGTACTGTTCAGTGAACCCACCACTGCATACCTGTTCAGTGAACCTACCACTGCATACCTGTTGTGTTCAGTGAACCCGCCACTGCATACCTGTTCTGTTCAGTGGACCCGCCACTGTATACCTGTTCTGTTCAGTGAACCCGCCACTGTATACCTGTACTGTTCAGTGAACCCGCCACTGCATACCTGTTCAGTGAACCCGCCACTGTATACCTGTACTGTTCAGTGAACCCGCTACTGCATACCTGTTTTGTGAACCCACCACTGCATACCTGTTCAGTGAACCCACCACTGCATACCTGTTGTGTTCAGTGAACCCGCCACTGTATACCTGTACTGTTCAGTGAACCCGCCACTGCATACCTGTTCAGTGAACCCGCCACTGTATACCTGTTCTGTGAACCCACCACTGCATACCTGTTCTGTTCAGTGAACCCGCCACTGTATACCTGTACTGTTCAGTGAACCCGCCACTGCATACCTGTTCAGTGAACCCACCACTGCATACCTGTTGTGTTCAGTGAACCCGCCACTGCATACCTGTTCTGTTCAGTGGACCCGCCACTGTATAACTGTTTAGTGAACCCGCCACTGCATACCTGTTCAGTGAACCCGCCACTGCATACCTGTACTGTTCAGTGAACCCGCCACTGCATACCTGTTCAGTGAACCCGCCACTGTATACCTGTACTGTTCAGTGAACCCGCCACTGTATACCTGTTCAGTGAACCCGCCACTGCATACCTGTTCTGTTCAGTGAACCTGCCACTGTATACCTGTACTGTTCAGTGAACCCGCCACTGCATAAATGTTCAGTGAACCCGCCACTGTATACCTGTACTGTTCAGTGAACCCGCCACTGTACACCTGTTCAGTGAACCCGCCACTGCATACCTGTTCTGTTCAGTGAACCCGCCACTGTATACCTGTACTGTTCAGTGAACCCGCCACTGCATACCTGTACTGTTCAGTGAACCCGCCACTGCATACCTGTTCTGTTCAGTGAACCTGCCACTGTATACCTGTACTGTTCAGTGAACCCGCCACTGCATACCTGTTCTGTGAACCCACCACTGCATACCTGTTATGTGAACCCACCACTGCATACCTGTTCTGTTCAGTGGACCCGCCACTGTATACCTGTTTAGTGAACCCGCCACTGCATACCTGTTGTGTTCAGTGAACCTGCCACTGCATACCTGTTCTGTGAACCCGCCACTGTATACCTGTTCTGTTCAGTGAACCCGCCACTGTATACCTGTACTGTTCAGTGAACCCGCCACTGCATACCTGTTCAGTGAACCCGCCACTGCATACCTGTTCAGTGAACCCGCCACTGTATACCTGTACTGTTCAGTGAACCCGCCACTGCATACCTGTTCAGTGAACCTGCCACTGTATACCTGTACTGTTCAGTGAACCCGCCACTGCATACCTGTTTTGTGAACCCACCACTGCATACCTGTTGTGTTCAGTGAACCCACCACTGCATACCTGTTGTGTTCAGTGAACCCGCCACTGCATACCTGTTCTGTTCAGTGGACCCGCCACTGTATACCTGTTCTGTTCAGTGAACCCGCCACTGTATACCTGTACTGTTCAGTGAACCCGCCACTGTATACCTGTACTGTTCAGTGAACCTGCCACTGCATACCTGTTCAGTGAACCTGCCACTGTATACCTGTACTGTTCAGTGAACCCGCCACTGCATACCTGTTTTGTGAACCCACCACTGCATACCTGTTCAGTGAACCCACCACTGCATACCTGTTGTGTTCAGTGAACCCGCCACTGCATACCTGTTCTGTTCAGTGGACCCGCCACTGTATAACTGTTTAGTGAACCCGCCACTGCATGCCTGTTCAGTGAACCCGCCACTGCATACCTGTTGTGTTCAGTGAACCCGCCACTGTATACCTGTACTGTTCAGTGAACCCGCCACTGCATACCTGTTCAGTGAACCCGCCACTGTATATCTGTTCTGTTCAGTGAACCCGCCACTGCATACCTGTTCTGTTCAGTGAACCTGCCACTGCATACCTGTACTGTTCAGTGAACCCGCCACTGCATACCTGTTCTGTGAACCCACCACTGCATACCTGTTCTGTTCAGTGAACCCGCCACTGCATACCTGTTCAGTGAACCCGCCACTGTATACCTGTTCTGTGAACCCACCACTGCATACCTGTTCTGTTCAGTGAACCCGCCACTGTATACCTGTACTGTTCAGTGAACCCGCCACTGCATACCTGTTCAGTGAACCCACCACTGCATACCTGTTCTGTTCAGTGAACCCACCACTGTATACCTGTACTGTTCAGTTAACCCGCCACTGCATACCTGTACTGTTCAGTGAACCCGCCACTGCAAACCTGTTCAGTGAACCCGCCACTGTATACCTGTACTGTTCAGTGAACCCGCCACTGTATACCTGTTCAGTGAACCCGCCACTGTATACCTGTTCAGTGAACCCGCCACTGCATACCTGTTCTGTTCAGTGAACCTGCCACTGTATACCTGTACTGTTCAGTGAACCCGCCACTGCATACCTGTTCAGTGAACCCGCCACTGTATACCTGTACTGTTCAGTGAACCCGCCACTGCATACCTGTTCTGTGAACCCACCACTGCATACCTGTTCTGTTCAGTGAACCCGCCACTGCATACCTGTTCAGTGAACCCGCCACTGTATACCTGTTCTGTGAACCCACCACTGCATACCTGTTCTGTTCAGTGAACCCGCCACTGTATACCTGTACTGTTCAGTGAACCCGCCACTGCATACCTGTTCAGTGAACCCACCACTGCATACCTGTTCTGTTCAGTGAACCCACCACTGTATACCTGTACTGTTCAGTTAACCCGCCACTGCATACCTGTACTGTTCAGTGAACCCGCCACTGCAAACCTGTTCAGTGAACCCGCCACTGTATACCTGTACTGTTCAGTGAACCCGCCACTGTATACCTGTTCAGTGAACCCGCCACTGTATACCTGTTCAGTGAACCCGCCACTGCATACCTGTTCTGTTCAGTGAACCTGCCACTGTATACCTGTACTGTTCAGTGAACCCGCCACTGCATACCTGTTCAGTGAACCCGCCACTGTATACCTGTTCAGTGAACCCGCCACTGTATACCTGTTCAGTGAACCCGCCACTGCATACCTGTTCTGTTCAGTGAACCCGCCACTGCATACCTGTTCTGTTCAGTGAACCCGCCACTGTATACCTGTTCTGTTCAGTGAACCTGCCACTGTATACCTGTTCTGTTCAGTGAACCCGCCACTGTATACCTGTACTGTTCAGTGATCCCGTCACTGCATACCTGTTCAGTGAACCCGCCACTGTATACCTGTACTGTTCAGTGAACCCGCCACTGCATACCTGTTCAGTGAACCTGCCACTGTATACCTGTACTGTTCAGTGAACCCGCCACTGCATACCTGTTTTGTGAACCCACCACTGCATACCTGTTCAGTGAACCCACCACTGCATACCTGTTGTGTTCAGTGAACCCGCCACTGCATACCTGTTCTGTTCAGTGGACCCGCCACTGTATAACTGTTTAGTGAACCCGCCACTGCATACCTGTTCAGTGAACCCGCCACTGCATACCTGTTCTGTTCAGTGAACCTGCCACTGTATACCTGTACTGTTCAGTGAACCCGCCACTGCATACCTGTTCAGTGAACCCGCCACTGCATACCTGTACTGTTCAGTGAACCCGCCACTGCATACCTGTTCAGTGAACCCGCCACTGCATACCTGTACTGTTCAGTGAACCCGCCACTGCATACCTGTTCAGTGAACCCGCCACTGTATACCTGTACTGTTCAGTGAACCCGCCACTGTATACCTGTACTGTTCAGTGAACCTGCCACTGTATACCTGTACTGTTCAGTGAACCTGCCACTGTATACCTGTACTGTTCAGTGAACCCGCCACTGCATACCTGTTCAGTGAACCCGCCACTGTATACCTGTACTGTTCAGTGAACCCGCCACTGTATACCTGTTCAGTGAACCCGCCACTGCATACCTGTTCTGTTCAGTGAACCCGCCACTGCATACCTGTTCTGTTCAGTGAACCTGCCACTGTATACCTGTTCTGTTCAGTGAACCTGCCACTGTATACCTGTTCTGTTCAGTGAACCCGCCACTGTATACCTGTACTGTTCAGTGATCCCGTCACTGCATACCTGTTCAGTGAACCCGCCACTGTATACCTGTACTGTTCAGTGAACCCGCCACTGCATACCTGTTCAGTGAACCTGCCACTGTATACCTGTACTGTTCAGTGAACCCGCCACTGCATACCTGTTTTGTGAACCCACCACTGCATACCTGTTCAGTGAACCCACCACTGCATACCTGTTGTGTTCAGTGAACCCGCCACTGCATACCTGTTCTGTTCAGTGGACCCGCCACTGTATAACTGTTTAGTGAACCCGCCACTGCATACCTGTTCAGTGAACCCGCCACTGCATACCTGTTGTGTTCAGTGAACCCGCCACTGTATACCTGTACTGTTCAGTGAACCCGCCACTGCATACCTGTTCAGTGAACCCTCCACTGTATACCTGTTCTGTTCAGTGAACCCACCACTGCATACCTGTTCTGTTCAGTGAACCTGCCACTGTATACCTGTACTGTTCAGTGAACCCGCCACTGCATACCTGTTCTGTGAACCCACCACTGCATACCTGTTCTGTTCAGTGAACCCGCCACTGTATACCTGTACTGTTCAGTGAACCCGCCACTGCATACCTGTTCAGTGAACCCACCACTGTATACCTGTTCTGTGAACCCACCACTGCATACCTGTTCTGTTCAGTGAACCCGCCACTGTATACCTGTACTGTTCAGTGAACCCGCCACTGCATACCTGTTCAGTGAACCCACCACTGTATACCTGTACTGTTCAGTGAACCCGCCACTGTATACCTGTACTGTTCAGTGAACCCGCCACTGCATACCTGTTCAGTGAACCCGCCACTGCATACCTGTACTGTTCAGTGAACCCGCCACTGCATACCTGTTCTGTTCAGTGAACCTGCCACTGTATACCTGTACTGTTCAGTGAACCCGCCACTGCATACCTGTTCAGTGAACCCGCCACTGTATACCTGTACTGTTCAGTGAACCCGCCACTGTATACCTGTTCAGTGAACCCGCCACTGCATACCTGTTCTGTTCAGTGAACCCGCCACTGTATACCTGTACTGTTCAGTGAACCCGCCACTGCATACCTGTTCAGTGAACCCGCCACTGTATACCTGTACTGTTCAGTGAACCCGCCACTGCATACCTGTTCTGTTCAGTGAACCTGCCACTGTATACCTGTACTTTTCAGTGAACCCGCCACTGCATACCTGTTCAGTGAACCCGCCACTGTATACCTGTACTGTTCAGTGAACCCGCCACTGTATACCTGTTCTGTTCAGTGAACCTGCCACTGTATAACTGTTCAGTGAACCCGCCACTGCATACCTGTTGTGTTCAGTGAACCCGCCACTGTATACCTGTACTGTTCATTGAACCTGCCACTGCATACCTGTTCTGTTCAGTGAACCCACCGCATCAGTGCGCATACCTGTGCAGTTAAGTGAACCCACCTACCTACGTGAGTGCACGCAGTGTGATATACCACTCCGTGCATACCCAATATGGACAAAACAGGTAGAGGAAGAGGTAGTGCCAGAGCCAGAGGAAGGCCACCCGGCAGGTCTGCGCGAGGTCGTGTAAATGTAATTTCGTGTGGACCTGGCCCACAGTACAGTGCTCGGAAGAAGGCACGTCCCATCACCTCCCAAGATTGTCAGGACGTGGTTGAGTATTTAGCGACACAGAACACCTCATCTTGCTCAGCCACCAGCGCTACTACTAGCACCACTTCCGCTGCATTTGACACTTCGCAAGAATTATTTAGTGGTGAAATCACTGATGCACAGCCATTGTTGTTACAGCCAGATGAATTTTCACCAGCTCATATGTCTGCGTTACGCGGCAACACTATGGATGTAACGTGTAAGGAGGATGAAGGACCTACTGATGGTGCATGTTTGGATTTTTCTGAGTCAAGCGAAGCTGGGCAGGATGATTACGATGATGACGATGATAGGGATCCTCTGTATGTTCCCAATAGAGGAGATGAAGAGGGGGACAGTTCAGAGGGGGAGTCAGAGAGTAGTAGGAGGAGAGAAGTTGCTGAAAGAAGCTGGGGCAGCTCTTCGTCAGAAACAGCTGGTGGCAGAGTCCGGCACCATGTATCGCCACCTATGTACAGCCAGCCAACTTGCCCTTCAGCATCAGCTGCTGAGGTCCCCATAGTGCCCACATCCCAGGGTGGCTCAGCGGTGTGGAAATTTTTTAATGTGTGTGCCTCAGATCGGACCAAAGCCATCTGTTCGCTCTGCCAACAAAAATTGAGCCATGGAAAGGCCAACACTCACGTAGGGACAAGTGCCTTACGAAGGCACCTGGAGAAAAGGCACAAACAGCAATGGGATGGCCACCTGAGCAAAAGCAGCAGCAGCACACAAAAGCAAAGCCACCCTCCTTCTCCTCTTCCTCCTCCATCAGGTGTATTATCTGCTTCTGCCGCTTTCTCCCTTCCACCTTCACAGGCACCCTCCTCCACTCCGCCTCTGCCCTTGAGCGGTTCCTGCTCCTCTGCCCACAGCAGCAGTCAGGTGTCCGTGAAGGAAATGTTCGAGCGGAAGAAGCCAATTTCGGCCAGTCACCCCCTTGCCCGGCGTCTGACAGCTGGCGTGGCGGAACTGTTAGCTCGGCAGCTGTTACCATACCGGCTGGTGGACTCTGAGGCCTTCCGTAAATTTGTGGCCATCGGAACACCGCAGTGGAAGATGCCAGGCCGCACTTATTTTTCGAGAAAGGCCATACCCCAACTGCACCGTGAAGTTGAGAGGCAAGTGGTGTCATCTCTTGCGAAGAGCGTTGGGTCAAGGGTACACCTGACCACGGATGCCTGGTCTGCCAAGCACGGGCAGGGCCGCTACATTACCTACACAGCCCATTGGGTGAACCTGGTGGTGAACGATGGCAAGCAGGGCGCAGCGGACCAAATTGTGACACCTCCACGGCTTGCAGGCAGGCCTCCTGCCACCTCCTCTCCTCCTGCTACATGCTCTTCGCTGTCCTCCTCCTCCTTGGCCGAGTGGCAGTTCTCCTCTCCAGCTACACAGCCCCAGCTCCGCAGGGCCTATGCTGCATGCCAGGTAAGACGGTGTCACGCCATCTTAGACATGTCTGGTCTCAAAGCGGAGAGTCACACTGGAGCAGCTCTCCTGGCTGCTCTTAAGAAACAGGTGGATGAGTGGCTGACCCCGCACCACCTGGAGATAGGCAACATGGTGTGCGACAAAGGCAGCAATCTGCTTTCCGCTTTGCATATGGGGAAGCTGACACACATACCCTGCATGGCACATGTCATGAATCTAGTGGTTCAAAGATTTGTGGCAAAGTACCCTGGCTTAGCGGGTGTCCTGAAGCAGGCCAGGAAGTTCTGTGGGCATTTGAGGCGGTCTTACACAGCCATGGCACGGTTTGCGGAAATTCAGCGCAAAAACATGCCGGTGAGATGCCTCATTTGCGATAGCCCGACTCGCTGGAACTCGACCCTGCTCATGTTCTCCCGCCTGCTAGAACAGAAGAAAGCCGTCACCCACTACCTCTACAACTACAGTAGAATGAAACAGTCTGGGAAGATGGGGATGTTCTGGCCCGACAACTGGACACTGATGAAAAATGCATGCAGGCTCATGCGGCCGTTTGAGGAGGTGACCAACCTGGTGAGCCGCAGTGAGGGCACCATCAGCGACTTAATTCCCTACGCTTACTTCTTGGAGCGTGCTGTGCGTAGTGGCGGATGAAGCTGTGAATGAGCGTGACCAGGAACCGTTAAGGCAGGAACAGGCATGGGACCAATTTTCATCAGACCCAGCTGTTTCCTCAACACCTGCGGCAGCACAGAGGGGGGAGGAGGAGGAAGAAGAGAAGTCGTGTGCAGAAGACGAGTCAGACTCAGAGGATGATGAGCAAGGTTTTTTTGGGGGGGGAGGAGGAGGAGGAGGAGGAGGAGGGGACAGCGGCAGGAGAACAACCGCAGCAGGCGTCGCAGGGGGCTTGTGCTGCTCAACCTTCCCGTGGTATTGTTCGCGGCTGGGGGGAGGAGGTTGACTTACCTGACGTCACTGAGGAAGAGCAAGAGGAGGTGGAGGGTACTGGATCCGACTTTGTGCAGATGTCGTCTTTTATGCTGTCCTGCCTGTTGAGGGACCCCCGTATAAAAAACCTCAAGGGGAATGAGCTGTACTGGGTGGCCACACTACTAGACCCTCGGTACAGGCACAAAGTGGCGGACCTGTTACCAACTCACCGGAAGGTGGAAAGGATGCAGCACATGCAGAACCAGCTGTCAACTATGCTTTACATGCCTTTAAGGGTGATGTGACAGCACAACGCCAGCAAGGTACCACTGCCACTAATCATCCTCCCGTGTCCACGCAGTCAAAGACAGGACGCTCCAGCGATCTCATGGTGATGTCGGACATGCGGACGTTCTTTAGTCCAACGCCTCGCCGTAGCCCTTCCGGATCCACCCTCCACCAACGCCTGGAACGGCAGGTAGCCGACTACCTGGCCTTAAATAGACACTGCTGTGAACAGCGATGAGGAACCCTTGAACTACTGGGTGCACAGGCTTGACCTGTGGCCAGAGCTGTCCCAATTTGCCATTCAACTTCTCTCCTGCCCTGCCGCAAGCGTCCTGTCAGAAAGGACCTTCAGCGCAGCTGGAGGCATTGTCACAGAGAAGAGAAGTCGCCTAAGTCACAAAAGTGTTTAGTACCTCACCTTTATCAAAATGAAAGAGGCATGGATCCCGGAGGGCTGCTGCCCGCCCCAAGACTAAGTCAGTCCCCGCACACACAGCATCTCTGCCTGCACGCCGTGTGACTGGCTGCCTGGGCTGCCCCAAGAAGACTAAGTCACTCCCAGTCCCTCCACACAGCATGTCTGCCTGCAGGCCGCTTGACTACCTTCTCCACCACCACCAACAGGGTCCGGGACTCCAGGCGGATTGCTGAATTTTTTAGGCCGCTGCTAGCAGCGGCCGCTGTAATAATTTTTCTGGTGCGTGTACATGACTGCCTAATTTTTCTGGCTGCACTGCGGGCAGCTGCAACAACAAAAGAAAAGGCATGTACATGCGCCCATTCCCCTTCGTGATCATTACCTTGCCGTGGTGAAGGGGCTTGCGTATCACAATGAAGCAATGACCGGCGCATAGATGAGTGTTTGGTGGGGCACACAAAAGATAAGGTCGTTGCTTCATTGTGGTCAGACCAAATTTGATCAGCTGGACAGTCACTGTTCTGTCATTCAGCTACATCAGCCAGGCGACCATATGGGCTGTAAAGCCACCAAAACATGCACTCTCGCCATGGTGCGCACCAGTCCAGCACGGCCGTCACTACACAAACAGCTGTTTGCGGTGCGTTACACGGTGAGTTTGTTGTGTCAGTGTGAAGCAGTACCTTAATTACACTACCTGATTGATGTACACACATGCAAGATGTTTTAAAGCACTTTAGGCCTGTCATTTAGTATTCAATGTGATTTTTGCCCTTAAAACGCTGCTTTGCGTCAAATCCAGATTTTTCCTGGGGACTTTTGGCGTGTATCCCACTCCGCCATGCCCCCCTCCAGGTGTTAGACCCCTTGAAACATCTTTTCCATCACTTTTGTGGCCAGTATAATTTTTTTTTTCAAAGTTCGCATTCCCATTGAAGTCTATTGCGGTTCACGAACTTTAACGCGAACCGAACCTTCCGCGGAAGTTTGCGAACCTAAAATCGGAGGTTCGGCCCAACTCTAGTCAGAATGTGAATCTGGGAGAGGAAAGATTTTACAATGAGCAAACACTGACTAAATCATTTATACATAATAATTGTAAAAATGAAGCACTTTTTTGATTACATTATTTTCACTGGAGTTCCTCTTTAAGGACCAGAGCCTTTTTCCATTCCTACTACTGCAGCTTTAATGGTTTATTGCTCGGTCATACAACCTACTACCTAAATGAATTTTACCTCCTTTTCTTGTCACTAATACAGCTTTCTTTAGGTGCTATTTGATTGCAGCTGTGATTTTTAGTTTTTATTATATTAATCAAAAAAGACATGAATTTTGTCAAAAAAAATGATTATTTTTTTTTAACTTTCTGTGCTGACATTTTTCAAATAAAGTGAAATTTCTATATACATTTTTGTCCAAATTTATTGTGCTACATGTTTTTGATAAAAAAAAAAAATCCAATAAGTGTATATTTATTGGTTTGGGTAAAAGTTATAGCGTTTACAAACTATGGTGCAAAATGTGAATTTTTCCCATGTTGAAGCATCTGACTTTTCTGAGCACCTGTCATGTTTCATGAGGTGCTAGAATTCCAGGATAGTATAAATGCCCCCCAAATGACCCCATTTTGGAAAGAAGACATCCCAAAGTATTCACTAAGAGGCATGGTGAGTTCATAGATTTTATTTTTTGTCACAAATTAGCGGAAAATGACACTTTGTGACAAAAAATATAAAATGAAAAGTTTCCATTTCTGCTAACTTGTGACAAAAAAAATGAAATCTGCCACGGACTCACCATGCCCCTCTCCGAATACTTTAGGATGTCTACTTTCCAAAATGGCGTCATATGTTGGGTGTGTTTACTGTCCTGGCATTTTGGGGGTGCTAAATGATAAGCACCCCTGTAAAGTCTAAAGGTACTCATAGGACTTTGGGCCCCTTAGCGCACCTAGACTGCAAAAAAGTGTCACATGTGATATCGCCATACTCAGGAGACATAGTATAATGTTTTTTGGGGTGTATTTTTACTCATGCTGGGTGGGAGAAATATCTCTGTAAATGGACAATTGTGTGTGAAAAAAAAAAACCTCATTTACAGAGATTTCTCCCACCCAGCATGGGTAATGTTTTGGGGTGTATTTTTACACATATACTATTTCTCCTGAGTCTGGCGATATCGCATGTGAGACACTTTTTTGCAGCCTAGGTGCGCTAAGGGGCCCAAAGTCCTATGAGTACCCTTAGGATTTCACAGGTCATTTTGTGGCATTTGGTTTCTAGACTACTACTCATGGTTTAGGGCCCCTAAAATTCCAGAGCAGTATAGGAACCCCACAAGTGACCCCATTTTAGAAAGGACTCCCCAAGGTATTTTGTTAGGAGTATGGTGAGTTTATAGAAGAATTTATTTTTTGTCACAAGTTAGTGGAATTTTTTTTTTATTTTTTTTTCACAAAGTGTCATTTTCCACTAACTTCTGACAACAAATAATCTTCTATGAACTCACCATACACCTTACAGAATACCTTGGGGTGTCTTCTTACTAAAATGGGGTCACTTGTGGGGTTCCTATACTGCCCTGGCATCTTAGAGGCCCAAAACCGTGATGAGTAGTCTAGAAACCAAATGCCTCAAAATGACTGTTCAGGGGTATAAGAATCTGCAAATTTTGATGACAGGTGGTCTATGAGGGGCCAAATTTTTGGGAACCGGTCATAAGCAAAGTGGCCTCTTAGATGACAGGTTGTATTGGCACTGAAGTGCAGGAAGTGCAGGATGTTCTCAAATCGTGACCTGGACATGGCAGCAGAGAACATGGACATATTGCGGTCTTATTGGTCTATGCACCCAGTACATCACGTATAGGGTGCGTAGACCAATGAGACCGCAATACATTCTTTTTGACTAGACCCATGTTAAGGAGAAGGCCCCAAAAAATGTTACGTTTGGAAACGTGGAGTGGTTTCCACCGAAAAGGCTGGGCATTATTTTATTATTTTTTATTTATATAGCGCCAACATCTTCCGTAGCACTGTACATAGTATAAACAAATAATGGGGAACAAATAATACATAAGAAATACAAGACACTGTACAGTCATGACATTGAATAGAATTAAAAATACAAATGCATACATAGTTGATGTGTAGGTGGTACATGTACATATGTTAAAATTACAGCAGTTTGAGAAGCACTAGGAGGTGGTCCCTGCCCTTGCAAGCTTACAATCTAGAGGGTAGTGGGGAGGAAACAAAAGGGAAAGAAACACAAGGATTAGTGGGTGAGCCAGTGTGCCTTCAGTGCTGCCTATAGCAAATTGTAGGCTTGTCTAAACAGGTGTGTTTTCAGAGTATGTTTGAAGGTTTCCAGACTTGTGGCATGACGAACCGGCTGAGGGAGAGCGTTCCAAAGGAAAGGGATAGCCCGTGAGAAGTCTTGGATGCGAGAGTGAGAGGAGGTGACTAGGCTGGAGGACAAAAGGGTCTCCTGTGAGGAATGGATGGTCTAGGCAGGGAGTTATCTGGAGATTAAAGAGGAAATGTATGGAGGCGATAGCTTGTGTAGAGCTTTGTATGCAAGTGTGAGAAGTTTAAACTGGATCCTTTGGGCAACTGGTAACCAATAGAGGGATTGGCAGAGAGGGGCTGCCTCAGAGGATCTAGAAGAGAGGTGGATGAGATGGGCCGCAGAGTTTAGTAGGGATTGGAGAGGTGCCAGTCTGCTTTTTGGTAGACCACAGAGTAGGGTGTTGCAGTAGTCAAGATGGGAGATGATTAGGGCATGCACAAGCATTTTAGTTGCTTCTTGTGAAAGGAAGGGACGGATTCTGGAAATGTTTTTGAGGTGGAAGTAGCAGGAGGTCGTTAAAGTGTTAATATGTGGTTTAAAGGAGAGCTCAGAGTCCAGAGTTACCCCTAGGCAACGAGCTTTGGGGGTTGATGCTATTGGGGTGTTATTTGCATTGATTGTGACAATGGTAGCTTCTTGGATTGGCGGTTGCGTATTGTGTGGCATAATGGTTGGTCTCAGCCACAATTAGCCTTCCTGGCGGTAACCCCTTACGTAGTTCGGGGTAGGCCGTGCAGGAGGATTTCTCAGGCCCCGCTGGGCCGATTTGCACAGTTTTTTTTTTTTTTTTTTTTTTTTTGCTGCAAGCAGCTAGCACTTTGCTAGCTGTGTGAGCACACCAATCGCCGCAGCTTCGCGCCGATTCGTCACTATCCGCCGCACACTATCCGCATTGCTGAGGGCAATATGATGGTGTGGGCGGGTGTTTGGGTGCCCACAAGTAGTGTTGGGCGAACATCTAGATGTTCGGGTTCGGGCCGAACAGGCCGAACATGGCCGCGATGTTCGGGTGTTCGACCCGAACTTCGAACATAATGGAAGTCAATGGGGACCCGAACTTTCGTGCTTTGTAAAGCTTCCTTACATGCTACATACCCCAAATTAGCAGGGTATGTGCACCTTGGGAGTGGGTACAAGAGGAAAAAAAATATTTGAAAAAGAGCTTATAGTTTTTGAGAAAATTGTAAAGTTTCAAAGGAAAAACTGTCTTTTAAATGTGGAAAATGTCATGTTTCTTTGCACAGGTAACATGCTTTTTGTCGCCATGCAGTCATAAATGTAATACAGAGAAAAGGTTCCAGGAAAAGGGACCGGTAACGGTAACGCAGCAGCAGCACACGTGATGGAACAGGAGCAGGCGCAGGAGGAGAAGGCCATGCTTTTTGAGACACAACAACCCAGGCCTTGCATGAGGACAAGAAGCGTGCGGATAGCATGCTTTTTACCACCATGCAGTCATAAATGTAATAAAGATAAGAGGTTCAATAAACAGGGACCGGGCGTCAACGCTAACCCAGCAGCAGCAGACGTGATGGAACAGGAGGAGGCGCAGGAGGAGAAGGCCACGCTTTCAGGTACAACTCAGGCCTTGCATGAGGACAAAAAAATGTGTGCGCAAAGCAATGCAATGAGTAGTTTTCAGGACACAATGGGCTATTCGGAGGAGCTATTCCCACCCCCACAATCTTCTACCTGTGAAAGGTCAATGGAACAGCCACAAATGTTGTGCCCGGATTCACAACCTTTTTCTGTGAAAAATGCACCTCGCACTGAAATGCAAGGCGAGGCCGAGGATGAACATGACGTCAACAACTCAACATGACGCAAAATGGGGGCGGAACAGAAAGCTGCTTTCAATGTTTTGAAGGCCTTAATTGCCTCCGGTGGCCAGTTAGATGCATCATTCATCACACCCAAATCCCAGAGCAATGTGTGCAGGAATTTGAATCTCAGGAGGTGTACCGAGATCATCTGGACAAGTGACCAAGTGACAAAATGACAAAGTGACAAAATGACAAAGTGACCAGTGACAAAGTGACCAGTGACAAAGTGACAAGTGACCAGTGACAAAGTGACCAGTGACAAAGTGACCAGTGACAAAGTGACCAGTGACAAAGTGACCAGTGACCAGTGACAAAGTGACAAAGTGACCAGTGACAAAGTGACCAGTGACAAAGTGACAAAGTGACCAGTGACAAAGTGACCAGTGACAAAGTGACCAGTGACAAAGTGACCAGTGACAAAGTGACCAGTGACAAAGTGACCAGTGACAAAGTGACCAGTGACAAAGTGACCAGTGACAAAGTGACCAGTGACAAAGTGACCAGTGACAAAGTGACAAGTGACAAGTGACAAAGTGACAAAGTGACCAGTGACAAAGTGACAAAGTGACAAGTGACAAAGTGACCAGTGACCAAGTGACCAGTGACCAAGTGACCAGTGACCAAGTGACCAGTGACCAAGTGACCAGTGACCAAGTGACAAAGTGACAAAGTGACCAGTGACAAAGTGACCAGTGACAAAGTGACCAGTGACAAAGTGACCAAGTGACAAGTGACCAGTGACCAAGTGACCAGTGACCAAGTGACCAGTGACAAAGTGACCAGTGACAAAGTGACAAAGTGACCAGTGACAAAGTGACCAGTGACCAAGTGACCAGTGACCAAGTGACCAGTGACCAGTGACCAAGTGACCAGTGACCAAGTGACCAGTGACAAAGTGACAAAGTGACCAGTGACAAAGTGACAAAGTGACCAGTGACCAAGTGACCAGTGACAAAGTGACCAGTGACAAAGTGACCAGTGACAAAGTGACCAGTGACAAAGTGACCAAGTGACAAGTGACCAGTGACCAAGTGACCAGTGACCAAGTGACCAGTGACAAAGTGACAAAGTGACCAGTGACAAAGTGACAAAGTGACCAGTGACCAAGTGACCAGTGACAAAGTGACCAGTGACAAAGTGACCAGTGACAAAGTGACCAGTGACAAAGTGACCAAGTGACAAGTGACCAGTGACCAAGTGACCAGTGACCAAGTGACCAGTGACAAAGTGACCAGTGACAAAGTGACAAAGTGACCAGTGACAAAGTGACCAGTGACCAAGTGACCAGTGACCAAGTGACCAGTGACAAAGTGACAAAGTGACCAGTGACAAAGTGACAAAGTGACCAGTGACCAAGTGACCAGTGACAAAGTGACCAGTGACAAAGTGACCAAGTGACCAGTGACAAAGTGACCAGTGACAAAGTGACCAGTGACCAAGTGACAAAGTGACAAAGTGACCAGTGACAAAGTGACCAGTGACAAAGTGACCAGTGACAAAGTGACCAGTGACAAAGTGACCAGTGACAAAGTGACCAGTGACAAAGTGACCAGTGACAAAGTGACCAGTGACCAAGTGACCAGTGACCAGTGACCAAGTGACCAGTGACCAAGTGACCAGTGACAAAGTGACAAAGTGACCAGTGACAAAGTGACAAAGTGACAAGTGACAAAGTGACCAGTGACCAAGTGACAAAGTGACCAGTGACAAAGTGACCAAGTGACCAGTGACCAAGTGACCAGTGACCAAGTGACCAGTGACCAAGTGACCAGTGACCAAGTGACCAGTGACAAAGTGACCAGTGACCAAGTGACCAGTGACCAAGTGACCAGTGACCAGTGACCAAGTGACCAGTGACCAAGTGACCAGTGACAAAGTGACAAAGTGACCAGTGACAAAGTGACAAAGTGACCAGTGACCAAGTGACCAGTGACAAAGTGACCAGTGACAAAGTGACCAAGTGACCAGTGACAAAGTGACCAGTGACAAAGTGACCAGTGACCAAGTGACAAAGTGACAAAGTGACCAGTGACAAAGTGACCAGTGACAAAGTGACCAGTGACAAAGTGACAAGTGACAAAGTGACCAGTGACAAAGTGACCAGTGACAAAGTGACCAGTGACAAAGTGACCAGTGACCAAGTGACCAGTGACCAGTGACCAAGTGACCAGTGACCAAGTGACCAGTGACAAAGTGACAAAGTGACCAGTGACAAAGTGACAAAGTGACCAGTGACAAAGTGACAAGTGACAAAGTGACCAGTGACAAAGTGACCAGTGACAAAGTGACCAGTGACAAAGTGACCAGTGACAAAGTGACCAGTGACCAAGTGACCAGTGACCAGTGACCAAGTGACCAGTGACCAAGTGACCAGTGACAAAGTGACAAAGTGACCAGTGACAAAGTGACAAAGTGACAAGTGACAAAGTGACCAGTGACCAAGTGACAAAGTGACCAGTGACAAAGTGACCAAGTGACCAGTGACCAAGTGACCAGTGACCAAGTGACCAGTGACCAAGTGACCAGTGACCAAGTGACCAGTGACAAAGTGACCAGTGACCAAGTGAACAGTGACAAAGTGACCAGTGACAAAGTGACCAAGTGACCAGTGACAAAGTGACCAAGTGACCAGTGACCAAGTGACCAGTGACAAAGTGACCAGTGACAAAGTGACCAAGTGACCAGTGACAAAGTGACCAAGTGACCAGTGACCAAGTGACCAGTGACAAAGTGACCAAGTGACCAGTGACAAAGTGACCAGTGACAAAGTGACCAGTGACAAAGTGACCAGTGACAAAGTGACCAGTGACAAAGTGACCAGTGACCAAGTGACAAAGTGACAAAGTGACCAGTGACAAAGTGACCAGTGACAAAGTGACCAGTGACAAAGTGACCAGTGACAAAGTGACCAAGTGACCAGTGACAAAGTGACCAAGTGACCAGTGACCAAGTGACCAGTGACAAAGTGACCAAGTGACCAGTGACAAAGTGACCAAGTGACCAGTGACAAAGTGACCAAGTGACAAAGTGACAAAGTGACCAGTGACAAAGTGACCAGTGACAAAGTGACCAGTGACAAAGTGACCAGTGACAAAGTGACAAGTGACAAAGTGACAAGTGACAAAGTGACCAGTGACAAAGTGACCAGTGACCAAGTGACCAGTGACCAAGTGACCAGTGACAAAGTGACCAAGTGACCAGTGACAAAGTGACCAGTGACAAAGTGACCAGTGACAAAGTGACCAGTGACAAAGTGACCAGTGACCAAGTGACAAAGTGACAAAGTGACCAGTGACAAAGTGACCAGTGACAAAGTGACCAGTGACAAAGTGACCAGTGACAAAGTGACAAGTGACAAAGTGACAAGTGACAAAGTGACCAGTGACAAAGTGACCAGTGACAAAGTGACCAGTGACAAAGTGACCAGTGACAAAGTGACCAGTGACAAAGTGACCAGTGACCAAGTGACCAGTGACCAGTGACCAAGTGACCAGTGACCAAGTGACCAGTGACAAAGTGACAAAGTGACCAGTGACAAAGTGACAAAGTGACCAGTGACCAAGTGACCAGTGACAAAGTGACCAAGTGACCAGTGACAAAGTGACCAGTGACAAAGTGACCAGTGACAAAGTGACCAGTGACAAAGTGACCAGTGACCAAGTGACAAAGTGACAAAGTGACCAGTGACCAAGTGACCAGTGACAAAGTGACAAAGTGACCAGTGACAAAGTGACAAAGTGACCAGTGACAAAGTGACCAGTGACAAAGTGACCAAGTGACCAGTGACAAAGTGACCAGTGACAAAGTGACCAGTGACCAAGTGACAAAGTGACAAAGTGACCAGTGACAAAGTGACCAGTGACAAAGTGACCAGTGACAAAGTGACCAGTGACAAAGTGACCAGTGACAAAGTGACCAGTGACAAAGTGACCAGTGACAAAGTGACCAGTGACAAAGTGACCAGTGACCAAGTGACCAGTGACCAGTGACCAAGTGACCAGTGACCAAGTGACCAGTGACAAAGTGACAAAGTGACCAGTGACAAAGTGACAAAGTGACAAGTGACAAAGTGACCAGTGACCAAGTGACAAAGTGACCAGTGACAAAGTGACCAAGTGACCAGTGACCAAGTGACCAGTGACCAAGTGACCAGTGACCAAGTGACCAGTGACCAAGTGACCAGTGACAAAGTGACCAGTGACCAAGTGACCAGTGACCAAGTGAACAGTGACAAAGTGACCAGTGACAAAGTGACCAAGTGACCAGTGACAAAGTGACCAAGTGACCAGTGACAAAGTGACCAGTGACAAAGTGACCAAGTGACCAGTGACAAAGTGACCAAGTGACCAGTGACCAAGTGACCAGTGACAAAGTGACCAAGTGACCAGTGACAAAGTGACCAGTGACAAAGTGACCAGTGACAAAGTGACCAGTGACAAAGTGACCAAGTGACCAGTGACCAAGTGACCAAGTGACCAGTGACCAAGTGACCAGTGACAAAGTGACCAGTGACAAAGTGACCAGTGACAAAGTGACCAGTGACAAAGTGACCAGTGACAAAGTGACCAGTGACCAAGTGACAAAGTGACAAAGTGACCAGTGACAAAGTGACCAGTGACAAAGTGACCAGTGACAAAGTGACCAGTGACAAAGTGACAAAGTGACCAGTGACAAAGTGACCAGTGACAAAGTGACCAGTGACAAAGTGACCAGTGACAAAGTGACAAAGTGACCAGTGACAAAGTGACCAGTGACAAAGTGACCAGTGACCAAGTGACAAAGTGACAAAGTGACCAGTGACAAAGTGACCAGTGACAAAGTGACCAGTGACCAAGTGACCAGTGACAAAGTGACAAAGTGACCAGTGACAAAGTGACCAGTGACAAAGTGACCAGTGACAAAGTGACCAGTGACAAAGTGACAAGTGACAAAGTGACCAGTGACAAAGTGACCAGTGACAAAGTGACCAGTGACAAAGTGACCAGTGACAAAGTGACCAGTGACAAAGTGACCAGTGACCAAGTGACCAGTGACCAGTGACCAAGTGACCAGTGACCAAGTGACCAGTGACAAAGTGACAAAGTGACCAGTGACAAAGTGACAAAGTGACCAGTGACCAAGTGACCAGTGACCAAGTGACCAGTGACAAAGTGACCAAGTGACCAGTGACAAAGTGACCAGTGACAAAGTGACCAGTGACAAAGTGACCAGTGACAAAGTGACCAGTGACCAAGTGACAAAGTGACAAAGTGACCAGTGACAAAGTGACCAGTGACAAAGTGACCAGTGACAAAGTGACAAGTGACAAAGTGACCAGTGACAAAGTGACCAGTGACAAAGTGACCAGTGACAAAGTGACCAGTGACAAAGTGACCAGTGACAAAGTGACCAGTGACCAAGTGACCAGTGACCAGTGACCAAGTGACCAGTGACCAAGTGACCAGTGACAAAGTGACAAAGTGACCAGTGACAAAGTGACAAAGTGACCAGTGACCAAGTGACCAGTGACAAAGTGACCAGTGACAAAGTGACCAAGTGACCAGTGACAAAGTGACCAGTGACAAAGTGACCAGTGACAAAGTGACAAGTGACAAAGTGACCAGTGACAAAGTGACCAGTGACAAAGTGACCAAGTGACAAGTGACCAAGTGACAAGTGACCAGTGACCAAGTGACCAGTGACCAAGTGACCAGTGACAAAGTGACCAGTGACAAAGTGACAAAGTGACCAGTGACCAAGTGACCAGTGACCAAGTGACCAGTGACCAAGTGACCAAGTGACAAGTGACAAAGTGACCAGTGACCAAGTGACCAGTGACCAAGTGACCAGTGACCAAGTGACCAGTGACCAAGTGACCAGTGACAAAGTGACCAGTGACAAAGTGACCAGTGACAAAGTGACCAAGTGACAAGTGACCAGTGACCAAGTGACCAGTGACCAAGTGACCAGTGACAAAGTGACCAGTGACAAAGTGACAAAGTGACCAGTGACCAAGTGACCAGTGACAAAGTGACCAGTGACAAAGTGACCAAGTGACCAGTGACAAAGTGACCAGTGACAAAGTGACCAGTGACAAAGTGACCAGTGACAAAGTGACCAGTGACAAAGTGACCAGTGACCAAGTGACAAAGTGACAAAGTGACCAGTGACAAAGTGACCAGTGACAAAGTGACCAGTGACAAAGTGACAAGTGACAAAGTGACCAGTGACAAAGTGACCAGTGACAAAGTGACCAGTGACCAGTGACCAAGTGACCAGTGACCAAGTGACCAGTGACAAAGTGACAAAGTGACCAGTGACAAAGTGACAAAGTGACCAGTGACCAAGTGACCAGTGACAAAGTGACCAAGTGACCAGTGACAAAGTGACCAGTGACCAAGTGACCAGTGACCAGTGACCAAGTGACCAGTGACCAAGTGACCAGTGACAAAGTGACAAAGTGACCAGTGACAAAGTGACCAAGTGACCAGTGACCAAGTGACCAGTGACAAAGTGACCAAGTGACCAGTGACAAAGTGACCAGTGACCAAGTGACCAGTGACCAGTGACCAAGTGACCAGTGACCAAGTGACCAGTGACAAAGTGACAAAGTGACCAGTGACAAAGTGACAAAGTGACCAGTGACCAAGTGACCAGTGACAAAGTGACCAAGTGACCAGTGACAAAGTGACCAGTGACAAAGTGACCAGTGACCAAGTGACAAAGTGACCAGTGACAAAGTGACAAAGTGACAAGTGACAAAGTGACCAGTGACCAAGTGACAAAGTGACCAGTGACAAAGTGACCAAGTGACCAGTGACCAAGTGACCAGTGACCAAGTGACCAGTGACCAAGTGACCAGTGACCAAGTGACAAAGTGACAAAGTGACCAGTGACAAAGTGACCAGTGACCAAGTGACAAGTGACAAAGTGACCAGTGACCAAGTGACAAAGTGACCAGTGACAAAGTGACCAGTGACCAAGTGACCAGTGACCAAGTGACCAGTGACCAAGTGACCAGTGACCAAGTGACCAGTGACCAAGTGACCAGTGACCAAGTGACCAGTGACCAAGTGACCAGTGACCAAGTGACAAAGTGACCAGTGACCAAGTGACCAGTGACCAAGTGACCAGTGACCAAGTGACCAGTGACCAAGTGACCAGTGACCAAGTGACCAGTGACAAAGTGACAAGTGACAAAGTGACCAGTGACCAAGTGACCAGTGACCAAGTGACCAGTGACCAAGTGACAAAGTGACAAGTGACAAAGTGACCAGTGACAAAGTGACCAGTGACCAAGTGACCAGTGACAAAGTGACAAAGTGACCAGTGACAAAGTGACCAGTGACCAGTGACCAAGTGACCAGTGACAAAGTGACCAGTGACCAGTGACCAAGTGACCAGTGACCAAGTGACCAGTGACCAAGTGACCAGTGACCAAGTGACCAGTGACAAAGTGACAAGTGACAAAGTGACCAGTGACCAAGTGACCAGTGACCAAGTGACCAGTGACCAAGTGACAAAGTGACAAGTGACAAAGTGACCAGTGACAAAGTGACCAGTGACCAAGTGACCAGTGACAAAGTGACAAAGTGACCAGTGACAAAGTGACCAAGTGACCAGTGACAAAGTGACCAGTGACAAAGTGACCAGTGACAAAGTGACCAGTGACAAAGTGACCAAGTGACCAGTGACAAAGTGACCAGTGACAAAGTGACAAAGTGACCAGTGACAAAGTGACCAGTGACAAAGTGACCAGTGACCAAGTGACCAGTGACAAAGTGACAAAGTGACAAGTGACAAAGTGACCAGTGACCAAGTGACCAGTGACCAAGTGACCAGTGACCAAGTGACAAAGTGACAAGTGACAAAGTGACCAGTGACAAAGTGACCAGTGACCAAGTGACCAGTGACAAAGTGACAAAGTGACCAGTGACAAAGTGACCAAGTGACCAGTGACAAAGTGACCAGTGACAAAGTGACCAGTGACAAAGTGACCAGTGACAAAGTGACCAAGTGACCAGTGACAAAGTGACCAGTGACAAAGTGACAAAGTGACCAGTGACAAAGTGACCAGTGACAAAGTGACCAGTGACCAAGTGACCAGTGACAAAGTGACAAAGTGACAAGTGACAAAGTGACCAGTGACCAAGTGACAAAGTGACCAGTGACAAAGTGACCAGTGACAAAGTGACCAGTGACAAAGTGACCAGTGACCAAGTGACCAGTGACAAAGTGACAAAGTGACAAGTGACAAAGTGACCAGTGACCAAGTGACAAAGTGACCAGTGACAAAGTGACCAGTGACAAAGTGACCAGTGACAAAGTGACCAGTGACAAAGTGACCAGTGACCAAGTGACAAAGTGACCAGTGACAAAGTGACCAGTGACCAAGTGACCAGTGACAAAGTGACAAAGTGACAAGTGACAAAGTGACCAGTGACAAAGTGACCAGTGACAAAGTGACCAGTGACCAAGTGACCAGTGACAAAGTGACAAAGTGACAAAGTGACAAAGTGACAAGTGACAAAGTGACCAGTGACCAAGTGACAAAGTGACCAGTGACAAAGTGACCAGTGACCAAGTGACCAGTGACCAAGTGACCAGTGACAAAGTGACAAGTGACAAGTGACAAAGTGACCAGTGACCAAGTGACAAAGTGACCAGTGACAAAGTGACCAGTGACCAAGTGACCAGTGACAAAGTGACAAAGTGACAAAGTGACAAGTGACAAGTGACAAAGTGACCAGTGACCAAGTGACAAAGTGACCAGTGACAAAGTGACCAGTGACCAAGTGACCAGTGACCAAGTGACCAGTGACCAAGTGACCAGTGACAAAGTGACCAGTGACAAAGTGACCAGTGACAAAGTGACCAGTGACCAAGTGACCAGTGACCAAGTGACCAGTGACCAAGTGACCAGTGACCAAGTGACAAAGTGACCAGTGACAAAGTGACCAGTGACCAAGTGACCAGTGACAAAGTGACAAAGTGACAAAGTGACAAGTGACAAGTGACAAAGTGACCAGTGACAAAGTGACCAGTGACCAAGTGACCAGTGACAAAGTGACAAAGTGACAAAGTGACCAAGTGACAAAGTGACCAGTGACAAAGTGACCAGTGACCAAGTGACCAGTGACAAAGTGACAAAGTGACAAAGTGACAAAGTGACAAGTGACAAAGTGACCAGTGACCAAGTGACAAAGTGACAAAGTGACAAGTGACAAGTGACAAAGTGACCAGTGACAAAGTGACAAAGTGACAAAGTGACAAGTGACAAGTGACAAAGTGACCAGTGACCAAGTGACAAAGTGACCAGTGACCAAGTGACCAGTGACCAAGTGACCAGTGACCAAGTGACCAGTGACCAAGTGACCAGTGACAAAGTGACCAGTGACAAAGTGACCAGTGACAAAGTGACCAGTGACCAAGTGACCAGTGACCAAGTGACCAGTGACCAAGTGACCAGTGACAAAGTGACCAGTGACAAAGTGACCAGTGACAAAGTGACCAGTGACCAAGTGACCAGTGACCAAGTGACCAGTGACCAAGTGACCAGTGACCAAGTGACCAGTGACCAAGTGACAAAGTGACCAGTGACAAAGTGACCAGTGACCAAGTGACCAGTGACAAAGTGACAAAGTGACAAAGTGACAAGTGACAAGTGACAAGTGACAAAGTGACCAGTGACAAAGTGACCAGTGACCAAGTGACCAGTGACAAAGTGACAAAGTGACAAAGTGACAAGTGACAAGTGACAAAGTGACAAGTGACAAAGTGACCAGTGACCAAGTGACCAGTGACAAAGTGACAAAGTGACAAGTGACAAAGTGACCAGTGACCAAGTGACAAAGTGACCAGTGACAAAGTGACCAGTGACCAAGTGACCAGTGACAAAGTGACAAAGTGACAAAGTGACAAGTGACAAGTGACAAAGTGACCAGTGACAAAGTGACCAGTGACCAAGTGACCAGTGACAAAGTGACAAAGTGACAAAGTGACCAAGTGACAAAGTGACCAGTGACAAAGTGACCAGTGACCAAGTGACCAGTGACAAAGTGACAAAGTGACAAAGTGACAAAGTGACAAGTGACAAAGTGACCAGTGACCAAGTGACAAAGTGACAAAGTGACAAGTGACAAGTGACAAAGTGACCAGTGACAAAGTGACAAAGTGACAAAGTGACAAGTGACAAGTGACAAAGTGACCAGTGACCAAGTGACAAAGTGACCAGTGACCAAGTGACCAGTGACCAAGTGACCAGTGACCAAGTGACCAGTGACCAAGTGACCAGTGACAAAGTGACCAGTGACAAAGTGACCAGTGACCAAGTGACCAGTGACCAAGTGACCAGTGACCAAGTGACCAGTGACCAAGTGACCAGTGACAAAGTGACCAGTGACAAAGTGACCAGTGACAAAGTGACCAGTGACAAAGTGACCAGTGACAAAGTGACCAGTGACCAAGTGACCAGTGAC
Source organism: Hyperolius riggenbachi (assembly GCF_040937935.1). Taxonomy (NCBI): domain Eukaryota; kingdom Metazoa; phylum Chordata; class Amphibia; order Anura; family Hyperoliidae; genus Hyperolius; species Hyperolius riggenbachi. The sequence goes on from NW_027152566.1 coordinate 62,965, forward strand.
CAAGTGACCAGTGACCAAGTGACCAGTGACCAAGTGACAAAGTGACCAGTGACAAAGTGACCAGTGACCAAGTGACCAGTGACAAAGTGACAAGTGACAAAGTGACAAGTGACAAGTGACAAAGTGACAAGTGACAAAGTGACCAGTGACAAAGTGACCAGTGACCAAGTGACCAGTGACAAAGTGACAAAGTGACAAAGTGACAAGTGACAAGTGACAAAGTGACAAGTGACAAAGTGACCAGTGACCAAGTGACCAGTGACAAAGTGACAAAGTGACAAGTGACAAAGTGACCAGTGACCAAGTGACAAAGTGACCAGTGACAAAGTGACCAGTGACCAAGTGACCAGTGACAAAGTGACAAAGTGACAAAGTGACAAGTGACAAGTGACAAAGTGACCAGTGACAAAGTGACCAGTGACCAAGTGACCAGTGACAAAGTGACCAAGTGACAAAGTGACCAAGTGACAAAGTGACCAGTGACAAAGTGACCAGTGACCAAGTGACCAGTGACAAAGTGACAAAGTGACAAAGTGACAAAGTGACAAAGTGACAAAGTGACCAAGTGACCAAGTGACCAGTGACAAAGTGACCAGTGACAAGTGACCAGTGACCAAGTGACCAGTGACCAGTGACCAAGTGACCAGTGACCAAGTGACCAGTGACAAAGTGACAAAGTGACCAGTGACAAAGTGACAAAGTGACCAGTGACCAAGTGACCAGTGACAAAGTGACCAGTGACAAAGTGACCAAGTGACCAGTGACAAAGTGACCAGTGACAAAGTGACCAGTGACCAAGTGACAAAGTGACAAGTGACCAGTGACAAAGTGACCAGTGACAAAGTGACCAGTGACAAAGTGACAAGTGACAAAGTGACCAGTGACAAAGTGACCAGTGACCAAGTGACCAGTGACAAAGTGACAAAGTGACAAAGTGACAAAGTGACAAGTGACAAAGTGACCAGTGACAAGTGACCAGTGACCAAGTGACAAAGTGACAAAGTGACCAGTGACAAAGTGACCAGTGACAAAGTGACCAGTGACAAAGTGACAAGTGACAAAGTGACCAGTGACAAAGTGACCAGTGACAAAGTGACCAGTGACAAAGTGACCAGTGACAAAGTGACCAGTGACAAAGTGACCAGTGACCAAGTGACCAGTGACCAGTGACCAAGTGACCAGTGACCAAGTGACCAGTGACAAAGTGACAAAGTGACCAGTGACAAAGTGGTGACAAAGTGACCAGTGACAAAGTGACCAAGTGACCAGTGGACCAAGTGACCAGTGACCAAGTGACCAGTGACCAAGTGACCAGTGACCAAGTGACCAGTGACAAAGTGACCAGTGACCAAGTGACCAGTGACCAAGTGACCAGTGACCAGTGACCAAGTGACCAGTGACCAAGTGACCAGTGACAAAGTGACAAAGTGACCAGTGACAAAGTGACAAAGTGACCAGTGACCAAGTGACCAGTGACCAAGTGACCAGTGACAAGTGACCAAGTGACCAGTGACAAAGTGACCAGTGACAAAGTGACCAGTGGACCAAGTGACCAAGTGACAAAGTGACCAGTGACAAAGTGACCAGTGACAAAGTGACCAGTGACCAAGTGACAAGTGACAAAGTGACCAGTGACAAAGTGACCAGTGACAAAGTGACCAGTGACAAAGTGACCAGTGACCAAGTGACCAGTGACCAGTGACCAAGTGACCAGTGACCAAGTGACCAGTGACCAAGTGACCAGTGACCAAGTGACCAGTGACAAAGTGACCAGTGACCAAGTGACCAGTGACCAAGTGACCAGTGACCAGTGACCAGTGACCAAGTGACCAGTGACAAAGTGACAAAGTGACCAGTGACAAAGTGACAAAGTGACCAGTGACCAAGTGACCAGTGACAAAGTGACCAGTGACAAAGTGACCAAGTGACCAGTGACAAAGTGACCAGTGACAAAGTGACCAGTGACCAAGTGACAAGTGACAAAGTGACCAGTGACAAAGTGACCAGTGACAAAGTGACCAGTGACAAAGTGACAAGTGACAAAGTGACCAGTGACAAAGTGACCAGTGACAAAGTGACCAGTGACAAGTGACCAGTGACAAAGTGACCAGTGACCAAGTGACCAGTGACCAGTGACAAAGTGACCAGTGACCAAGTGACCAGTGACAAGTGACAAAGTGACCAGTGACAAAGTGACAAAGTGACAAGTGACAAAGTGACCAGTGACAAAGTGACCAGTGACAAGTGACCAGTGACAAAGTGACCAGTGACAAAGTGACCAGTGACAAAGTGACAGTGACCAAGTGACCAGTGACCAGTGACAAAGTGACCAGTGACCAAGTGAC
>NW_027152567.1:0-65202 GCF_040937935.1 Hyperolius riggenbachi
GTTACGTTTGCAATCGAAAGAAAAATGACTATAGTTGAAGAGGTAATGGCCCCTAAACTATGTTCTGGGATGAAAGTTACAGCTTCAGTGAAATCCGTTTGCAAATCGGAGTGATAGATTAGAATCGAGAGCCAACGGTAAGTTTTCTTTGTTAAACCATTACACCATTGAAAAACTGGTTACGTTTGCAATCGAAAGAAAAATGACTATAGTTGAAGAGGTAATGGCCCCTAAACTATGTTCTGGGATGAAAGTTACAGCTTCAGTGAAATCCGTTTGCAAATCGGAGTGATAGATTAGAATCGAGAGCCAACGGTAAGTTTTCTATGTTAAACCATTACACCATTGAAAAACTGGTTACGTTTGCAATCGAAAGAAAAATGACTATAGTTGAAGAGGTAATGGCCCCTAAACTATGTTCTGGGATGAAAGTTACAGCTTCAGTGAAATCCGTTTGCAAATCGGAGTGATAGATTAGAATCGAGAGCCAACGGTAAGTTTTCTATGTTAAACCATTACACCATTGAAAAACTGGTTACGTTTGCAATCGAAAGAAAAATGACTATAGTTGAAGAGGTAATGGCCCCTAAACTATGTTCTGGGATGAAAGTTACAGCTTCAGTGAAATCCGTTTGCAAATCGGAGTGATAGATTAGAATCGAGAGCCAACGGTAAGTTTTCTATGTTAAACCATTACACCATTGAAAAACTGGTTACGTTTGCAATCGAAAGAAAAATGACTATAGTTGAAGAGGTAATGGCCCCTAAACTATGTTCTGGGATGAAAGTTACAGCTTCAGTGAAATCCGTTTGCAAATCGGAGTGATAGATTAGAATCGAGAGCCAACGGTAAGTTTTCTATGTTAAACCATTACACCATTGAAAAACTGGTTACGTTTGCAATCGAAAGAAAAATGACTATAGTTGAAGAGGTAATGGCCCCTAAACTATGTTCTGGGATGAAAGTTACAGCTTCAGTGAAATCCGTTTGCAAATCGGAGTGATAGATTAGAATCGAGAGCCAACGGTAAGTTTTCTATGTTAAACCATTACACCATTGAAAAACTGGTTACGTTTGCAATCGAAAGAAAAATGACTATAGTTGAAGAGGTAATGGCCCCTAAACTATGTTCTGGGATGAAAGTTACAGCTTCAGTGAAATCCGTTTGCAAATCGGAGTGATAGATTAGAATCGAGAGCCAACGGTAAGTTTTCTATGTTAAACCATTACACCATTGAAAAACTGGTTACGTTTGCAATCGAAAGAAAAATGACTATAGTTGAAGAGGTAATGGCCCCTAAACTATGTTCTGGGATGAAAGTTACAGCTTCAGTGAAATCCGTTTGCAAATCGGAGTGATAGATTAGAATCGAGAGCCAACGGTAAGTTTTCTATGTTAAACCATTACACCATTGAAAAACTGGTTACGTTTGCAATCGAAAGAAAAATGACTATAGTTGAAGAGGTAATGGCCCCTAAACTATGTTCTGGGATGAAAGTTACAGCTTCAGTGAAATCCGTTTGCAAATCGGAGTGATAGATTAGAATCGAGAGCCAACGGTAAGTTTTCTATGTTAAACCATTACACCATTGAAAAACTGGTTACGTTTGCAATCGAAAGAAAAATGACTATAGTTGAAGAGGTAATGGCCCCTAAACTATGTTCTGGGATGAAAGTTACAGCTTCAGTGAAATCCGTTTGCAAATCGGAGTGATAGATTAGAATCGAGAGCCAACGGTAAGTTTTCTATGTTAAACCATTACACCATTGAAAAACTGGTTACGTTTGCAATCGAAAGAAAAATGACTATAGTTGAAGAGGTAATGGCCCCTAAACTATGTTCTGGGATGAAAGTTACAGCTTCAGTGAAATCCGTTTGCAAATCGGAGTGATAGATTAGAATCGAGAGCCAACGGTAAGTTTTCTATGTTAAACCATTACACCATTGAAAAACTGGTTACGTTTGCAATCGAAAGAAAAATGACTATAGTTGAAGAGGTAATGGCCCCTAAACTATGTTCTGGGATGAAAGTTACAGCTTCAGTGAAATCCGTTTGCAAATCGGAGTGATAGATTAGAATCGAGAGCCAACGGTAAGTTTTCTATGTTAAACCATTACACCATTGAAAAACTGGTTACGTTTGCAATCGAAAGAAAAATGACTATAGTTGAAGAGGTAATGGCCCCTAAACTATGTTCTGGGATGAAAGTTACAGCTTCAGTGAAATCCGTTTGCAAATCGGAGTGATAGATTAGAATCGAGAGCCAACGGTAAGTTTTCTATGTTAAACCATTACACCATTGAAAAACTGGTTACGTTTGCAATCGAAAGAAAAATGACTATAGTTGAAGAGGTAATGGCCCCTAAACTATGTTCTGGGATGAAAGTTACAGCTTCAGTGAAATCCGTTTGCAAATCGGAGTGATAGATTAGAATCGAGAGCCAACGGTAAGTTTTCTATGTTAAACCATTACACCATTGAAAAACTGGTTACGTTTGCAATCGAAAGAAAAATGACTATAGTTGAAGAGGTAATGGCCCCTAAACTATGTTCTGGGATGAAAGTTACAGCTTCAGTGAAATCCGTTTGCAAATCGGAGTGATAGATTAGAATCGAGAGCCAACGGTAAGTTTTCTATGTTAAACCATTACACCATTGAAAAACTGGTTACGTTTGCAATCGAAAGAAAAATGACTATAGTTGAAGAGGTAATGGCCCCTAAACTATGTTCTGGGATGAAAGTTACAGCTTCAGTGAAATCCGTTTGCAAATCGGAGTGATAGATTAGAATCGAGAGCCAACGGTAAGTTTTCTATGTTAAACCATTACACCATTGAAAAACTGGTTACGTTTGCAATCGAAAGAAAAATGACTATAGTTGAAGAGGTAATGGCCCCTAAACTATGTTCTGGGATGAAAGTTACAGCTTCAGTGAAATCCGTTTGCAAATCGGAGTGATAGATTAGAATCGAGAGCCAACGGTAAGTTTTCTATGTTAAACCATTACACCATTGAAAAACTGGTTACGTTTGCAATCGAAAGAAAAATGACTATAGTTGAAGAGGTAATGGCCCCTAAACTATGTTCTGGGATGAAAGTTACAGCTTCAGTGAAATCCGTTTGCAAATCGGAGTGATAGATTAGAATCGAGAGCCAACGGTAAGTTTTCTATGTTAAACCATTACACCATTGAAAAACTGGTTACGTTTGCAATCGAAAGAAAAATGACTATAGTTGAAGAGGTAATGGCCCCTAAACTATGTTCTGGGATGAAAGTTACAGCTTCAGTGAAATCCGTTTGCAAATCGGAGTGATAGATTAGAATCGAGAGCCAACGGTAAGTTTTCTATGTTAAACCATTACACCATTGAAAAACTGGTTACGTTTGCAATCGAAAGAAAAATGACTATAGTTGAAGAGGTAATGGCCCCTAAACTATGTTCTGGGATGAAAGTTACAGCTTCAGTGAAATCCGTTTGCAAATCGGAGTGATAGATTAGAATCGAGAGCCAACGGTAAGTTTTCTATGTTAAACCATTACACCATTGAAAAACTGGTTACGTTTGCAATCGAAAGAAAAATGACTATAGTTGAAGAGGTAATGGCCCCTAAACTATGTTCTGGGATGAAAGTTACAGCTTCAGTGAAATCCGTTTGCAAATCGGAGTGATAGATTAGAATCGAGAGCCAACGGTAAGTTTTCTATGTTAAACCATTACACCATTGAAAAACTGGTTACGTTTGCAATCGAAAGAAAAATGACTATAGTTGAAGAGGTAATGGCCCCTAAACTATGTTCTGGGATGAAAGTTACAGCTTCAGTGAAATCCGTTTGCAAATCGGAGTGATAGATTAGAATCGAGAGCCAACGGTAAGTTTTCTATGTTAAACCATTACACCATTGAAAAACTGGTTACGTTTGCAATCGAAAGAAAAATGACTATAGTTGAAGAGGTAATGGCCCCTAAACTATGTTCTGGGATGAAAGTTACAGCTTCAGTGAAATCCGTTTGCAAATCGGAGTGATAGATTAGAATCGAGAGCCAACGGTAAGTTTTCTATGTTAAACCATTACACCATTGAAAAACTGGTTACGTTTGCAATCGAAAGAAAAATGACTATAGTTGAAGAGGTAATGGCCCCTAAACTATGTTCTGGGATGAAAGTTACAGCTTCAGTGAAATCCGTTTGCAAATCGGAGTGATAGATTAGAATCGAGAGCCAACGGTAAGTTTTCTATGTTAAACCATTACACCATTGAAAAACTGGTTACGTTTGCAATCGAAAGAAAAATGACTATAGTTGAAGAGGTAATGGCCCCTAAACTATGTTCTGGGATGAAAGTTACAGCTTCAGTGAAATCCGTTTGCAAATCGGAGTGATAGATTAGAATCGAGAGCCAACGGTAAGTTTTCTATGTTAAACCATTACACCATTGAAAAACTGGTTACGTTTGCAATCGAAAGAAAAATGACTATAGTTGAAGAGGTAATGGCCCCTAAACTATGTTCTGGGATGAAAGTTACAGCTTCAGTGAAATCCGTTTGCAAATCGGAGTGATAGATTAGAATCGAGAGCCAACGGTAAGTTTTCTATGTTAAACCATTACACCATTGAAAAACTGGTTACGTTTGCAATCGAAAGAAAAATGACTATAGTTGAAGAGGTAATGGCCCCTAAACTATGTTCTGGGATGAAAGTTACAGCTTCAGTGAAATCCGTTTGCAAATCGGAGTGATAGATTAGAATCGAGAGCCAACGGTAAGTTTTCTATGTTAAACCATTACACCATTGAAAAACTGGTTACGTTTGCAATCGAAAGAAAAATGACTATAGTTGAAGAGGTAATGGCCCCTAAACTATGTTCTGGGATGAAAGTTACAGCTTCAGTGAAATCCGTTTGCAAATCGGAGTGATAGATTAGAATCGAGAGCCAACGGTAAGTTTTCTATGTTAAACCATTACACCATTGAAAAACTGGTTACGTTTGCAATCGAAAGAAAAATGACTATAGTTGAAGAGGTAATGGCCCCTAAACTATGTTCTGGGATGAAAGTTACAGCTTCAGTGAAATCCGTTTGCAAATCGGAGTGATAGATTAGAATCGAGAGCCAACGGTAAGTTTTCTATGTTAAACCATTACACCATTGAAAAACTGGTTACGTTTGCAATCGAAAGAAAAATGACTATAGTTGAAGAGGTAATGGCCCCTAAACTATGTTCTGGGATGAAAGTTACAGCTTCAGTGAAATCCGTTTGCAAATCGGAGTGATAGATTAGAATCGAGAGCCAACGGTAAGTTTTCTATGTTAAACCATTACACCATTGAAAAACTGGTTACGTTTGCAATCGAAAGAAAAATGACTATAGTTGAAGAGGTAATGGCCCCTAAACTATGTTCTGGGATGAAAGTTACAGCTTCAGTGAAATCCGTTTGCAAATCGGAGTGATAGATTAGAATCGAGAGCCAACGGTAAGTTTTCTATGTTAAACCATTACACCATTGAAAAACTGGTTACGTTTGCAATCGAAAGAAAAATGACTATAGTTGAAGAGGTAATGGCCCCTAAACTATGTTCTGGGATGAAAGTTACAGCTTCAGTGAAATCCGTTTGCAAATCGGAGTGATAGATTAGAATCGAGAGCCAACGGTAAGTTTTCTATGTTAAACCATTACACCATTGAAAAACTGGTTACGTTTGCAATCGAAAGAAAAATGACTATAGTTGAAGAGGTAATGGCCCCTAAACTATGTTCTGGGATGAAAGTTACAGCTTCAGTGAAATCCGTTTGCAAATCGGAGTGATAGATTAGAATCGAGAGCCAACGGTAAGTTTTCTATGTTAAACCATTACACCATTGAAAAACTGGTTACGTTTGCAATCGAAAGAAAAATGACTATAGTTGAAGAGGTAATGGCCCCTAAACTATGTTCTGGGATGAAAGTTACAGCTTCAGTGAAATCCGTTTGCAAATCGGAGTGATAGATTAGAATCGAGAGCCAACGGTAAGTTTTCTATGTTAAACCATTACACCATTGAAAAACTGGTTACGTTTGCAATCGAAAGAAAAATGACTATAGTTGAAGAGGTAATGGCCCCTAAACTATGTTCTGGGATGAAAGTTACAGCTTCAGTGAAATCCGTTTGCAAATCGGAGTGATAGATTAGAATCGAGAGCCAACGGTAAGTTTTCTATGTTAAACCATTACACCATTGAAAAACTGGTTACGTTTGCAATCGAAAGAAAAATGACTATAGTTGAAGAGGTAATGGCCCCTAAACTATGTTCTGGGATGAAAGTTACAGCTTCAGTGAAATCCGTTTGCAAATCGGAGTGATAGATTAGAATCGAGAGCCAACGGTAAGTTTTCTATGTTAAACCATTACACCATTGAAAAACTGGTTACGTTTGCAATCGAAAGAAAAATGACTATAGTTGAAGAGGTAATGGCCCCTAAACTATGTTCTGGGATGAAAGTTACAGCTTCAGTGAAATCCGTTTGCAAATCGGAGTGATAGATTAGAATCGAGAGCCAACGGTAAGTTTTCTATGTTAAACCATTACACCATTGAAAAACTGGTTACGTTTGCAATCGAAAGAAAAATGACTATAGTTGAAGAGGTAATGGCCCCTAAACTATGTTCTGGGATGAAAGTTACAGCTTCAGTGAAATCCGTTTGCAAATCGGAGTGATAGATTAGAATCGAGAGCCAACGGTAAGTTTTCTATGTTAAACCATTACACCATTGAAAAACTGGTTACGTTTGCAATCGAAAGAAAAATGACTATAGTTGAAGAGGTAATGGCCCCTAAACTATGTTCTGGGATGAAAGTTACAGCTTCAGTGAAATCCGTTTGCAAATCGGAGTGATAGATTAGAATCGAGAGCCAACGGTAAGTTTTCTATGTTAAACCATTACACCATTGAAAAACTGGTTACGTTTGCAATCGAAAGAAAAATGACTATAGTTGAAGAGGTAATGGCCCCTAAACTATGTTCTGGGATGAAAGTTACAGCTTCAGTGAAATCCGTTTGCAAATCGGAGTGATAGATTAGAATCGAGAGCCAACGGTAAGTTTTCTATGTTAAACCATTACACCATTGAAAAACTGGTTACGTTTGCAATCGAAAGAAAAATGACTATAGTTGAAGAGGTAATGGCCCCTAAACTATGTTCTGGGATGAAAGTTACAGCTTCAGTGAAATCCGTTTGCAAATCGGAGTGATAGATTAGAATCGAGAGCCAACGGTAAGTTTTCTATGTTAAACCATTACACCATTGAAAAACTGGTTACGTTTGCAATCGAAAGAAAAATGACTATAGTTGAAGAGGTAATGGCCCCTAAACTATGTTCTGGGATGAAAGTTACAGCTTCAGTGAAATCCGTTTGCAAATCGGAGTGATAGATTAGAATCGAGAGCCAACGGTAAGTTTTCTATGTTAAACCATTACACCATTGAAAAACTGGTTACGTTTGCAATCGAAAGAAAAATGACTATAGTTGAAGAGGTAATGGCCCCTAAACTATGTTCTGGGATGAAAGTTACAGCTTCAGTGAAATCCGTTTGCAAATCGGCAGTGATAGATTAGAATCGAGAGCCAACGGTAAGTTTTCTATGTTAAACCATTACACCATTGAAAAACTGGTTACGTTTGCAATCGAAAGAAAAATGACTATAGTTGAAGAGGTAATGGCCCCTAAACTATGTTCTGGGATGAAAGTTACAGCTTCAGTGAAATCCGTTTGCAAATCGGAGTGATAGATTAGAATCGAGAGCCAACGGTAAGTTTTCTATGTTAAACCATTACACCATTGAAAAACTGGTTACGTTTGCAATCGAAAGAAAAATGACTATAGTTGAAGAGGTAATGGCCCCTAAACTATGTTCTGGGATGAAAGTTACAGCTTCAGTGAAATCCGTTTGCAAATCGGAGTGATAGATTAGAATCGAGAGCCAACGGTAAGTTTTCTATGTTAAACCATTACACCATTGAAAAACTGGTTACGTTTGCAATCGAAAGAAAAATGACTATAGTTGAAGAGGTAATGGCCCCTAAACTATGTTCTGGGATGAAAGTTACAGCTTCAGTGAAATCCGTTTGCAAATCGGAGTGATAGATTAGAATCGAGAGCCAACGGTAAGTTTTCTATGTTAAACCATTACACCATTGAAAAACTGGTTACGTTTGCAATCGAAAGAAAAATGACTATAGTTGAAGAGGTAATGGCCCCTAAACTATGTTCTGGGATGAAAGTTACAGCTTCAGTGAAATCCGTTTGCAAATCGGAGTGATAGATTAGAATCGAGAGCCAACGGTAAGTTTTCTATGTTAAACCATTACACCATTGAAAAACTGGTTACGTTTGCAATCGAAAGAAAAATGACTATAGTTGAAGAGGTAATGGCCCCTAAACTATGTTCTGGGATGAAAGTTACAGCTTCAGTGAAATCCGTTTGCAAATCGGAGTGATAGATTAGAATCGAGAGCCAACGGTAAGTTTTCTATGTTAAACCATTACACCATTGAAAAACTGGTTACGTTTGCAATCGAAAGAAAAATGACTATAGTTGAAGAGGTAATGGCCCCTAAACTATGTTCTGGGATGAAAGTTACAGCTTCAGTGAAATCCGTTTGCAAATCGGAGTGATAGATTAGAATCGAGAGCCAACGGTAAGTTTTCTATGTTAAACCATTACACCATTGAAAAACTGGTTACGTTTGCAATCGAAAGAAAAATGACTATAGTTGAAGAGGTAATGGCCCCTAAACTATGTTCTGGGATGAAAGTTACAGCTTCAGTGAAATCCGTTTGCAAATCGGAGTGATAGATTAGAATCGAGAGCCAACGGTAAGTTTTCTATGTTAAACCATTACACCATTGAAAAACTGGTTACGTTTGCAATCGAAAGAAAAATGACTATAGTTGAAGAGGTAATGGCCCCTAAACTATGTTCTGGGATGAAAGTTACAGCTTCAGTGAAATCCGTTTGCAAATCGGAGTGATAGATTAGAATCGAGAGCCAACGGTAAGTTTTCTATGTTAAACCATTACACCATTGAAAAACTGGTTACGTTTGCAATCGAAAGAAAAATGACTATAGTTGAAGAGGTAATGGCCCCTAAACTATGTTCTGGGATGAAAGTTACAGCTTCAGTGAAATCCGTTTGCAAATCGGAGTGATAGATTAGAATCGAGAGCCAACGGTAAGTTTTCTATGTTAAACCATTACACCATTGAAAAACTGGTTACGTTTGCAATCGAAAGAAAAATGACTATAGTTGAAGAGGTAATGGCCCCTAAACTATGTTCTGGGATGAAAGTTACAGCTTCAGTGAAATCCGTTTGCAAATCGGAGTGATAGATTAGAATCGAGAGCCAACGGTAAGTTTTCTATGTTAAACCATTACACCATTGAAAAACTGGTTACGTTTGCAATCGAAAGAAAAATGACTATAGTTGAAGAGGTAATGGCCCCTAAACTATGTTCTGGGATGAAAGTTACAGCTTCAGTGAAATCCGTTTGCAAATCGGAGTGATAGATTAGAATCGAGAGCCAACGGTAAGTTTTCTATGTTAAACCATTACACCATTGAAAAACTGGTTACGTTTGCAATCGAAAGAAAAATGACTATAGTTGAAGAGGTAATGGCCCCTAAACTATGTTCTGGGATGAAAGTTACAGCTTCAGTGAAATCCGTTTGCAAATCGGAGTGATAGATTAGAATCGAGAGCCAACGGTAAGTTTTCTATGTTAAACCATTACACCATTGAAAAACTGGTTACGTTTGCAATCGAAAGAAAAATGACTATAGTTGAAGAGGTAATGGCCCCTAAACTATGTTCTGGGATGAAAGTTACAGCTTCAGTGAAATCCGTTTGCAAATCGGAGTGATAGATTAGAATCGAGAGCCAACGGTAAGTTTTCTATGTTAAACCATTACACCATTGAAAAACTGGTTACGTTTGCAATCGAAAGAAAAATGACTATAGTTGAAGAGGTAATGGCCCCTAAACTATGTTCTGGGATGAAAGTTACAGCTTCAGTGAAATCCGTTTGCAAATCGGAGTGATAGATTAGAATCGAGAGCCAACGGTAAGTTTTCTATGTTAAACCATTACACCATTGAAAAACTGGTTACGTTTGCAATCGAAAGAAAAATGACTATAGTTGAAGAGGTAATGGCCCCTAAACTATGTTCTGGGATGAAAGTTACAGCTTCAGTGAAATCCGTTTGCAAATCGGAGTGATAGATTAGAATCGAGAGCCAACGGTAAGTTTTCTATGTTAAACCATTACACCATTGAAAAACTGGTTACGTTTGCAATCGAAAGAAAAATGACTATAGTTGAAGAGGTAATGGCCCCTAAACTATGTTCTGGGATGAAAGTTACAGCTTCAGTGAAATCCGTTTGCAAATCGGAGTGATAGATTAGAATCGAGAGCCAACGGTAAGTTTTCTATGTTAAACCATTACACCATTGAAAAACTGGTTACGTTTGCAATCGAAAGAAAAATGACTATAGTTGAAGAGGTAATGGCCCCTAAACTATGTTCTGGGATGAAAGTTACAGCTTCAGTGAAATCCGTTTGCAAATCGGAGTGATAGATTAGAATCGAGAGCCAACGGTAAGTTTTCTATGTTAAACCATTACACCATTGAAAAACTGGTTACGTTTGCAATCGAAAGAAAAATGACTATAGTTGAAGAGGTAATGGCCCCTAAACTATGTTCTGGGATGAAAGTTACAGCTTCAGTGAAATCCGTTTGCAAATCGGAGTGATAGATTAGAATCGAGAGCCAACGGTAAGTTTTCTATGTTAAACCATTACACCATTGAAAAACTGGTTACGTTTGCAATCGAAAGAAAAATGACTATAGTTGAAGAGGTAATGGCCCCTAAACTATGTTCTGGGATGAAAGTTACAGCTTCAGTGAAATCCGTTTGCAAATCGGAGTGATAGATTAGAATCGAGAGCCAACGGTAAGTTTTCTATGTTAAACCATTACACCATTGAAAAACTGGTTACGTTTGCAATCGAAAGAAAAATGACTATAGTTGAAGAGGTAATGGCCCCTAAACTATGTTCTGGGATGAAAGTTACAGCTTCAGTGAAATCCGTTTGCAAATCGGAGTGATAGATTAGAATCGAGAGCCAACGGTAAGTTTTCTATGTTAAACCATTACACCATTGAAAAACTGGTTACGTTTGCAATCGAAAGAAAAATGACTATAGTTGAAGAGGTAATGGCCCCTAAACTATGTTCTGGGATGAAAGTTACAGCTTCAGTGAAATCCGTTTGCAAATCGGAGTGATAGATTAGAATCGAGAGCCAACGGTAAGTTTTCTATGTTAAACCATTACACCATTGAAAAACTGGTTACGTTTGCAATCGAAAGAAAAATGACTATAGTTGAAGAGGTAATGGCCCCTAAACTATGTTCTGGGATGAAAGTTACAGCTTCAGTGAAATCCGTTTGCAAATCGGAGTGATAGATTAGAATCGAGAGCCAACGGTAAGTTTTCTATGTTAAACCATTACACCATTGAAAAACTGGTTACGTTTGCAATCGAAAGAAAAATGACTATAGTTGAAGAGGTAATGGCCCCTAAACTATGTTCTGGGATGAAAGTTACAGCTTCAGTGAAATCCGTTTGCAAATCGGAGTGATAGATTAGAATCGAGAGCCAACGGTAAGTTTTCTATGTTAAACCATTACACCATTGAAAAACTGGTTACGTTTGCAATCGAAAGAAAAATGACTATAGTTGAAGAGGTAATGGCCCCTAAACTATGTTCTGGGATGAAAGTTACAGCTTCAGTGAAATCCGTTTGCAAATCGGAGTGATAGATTAGAATCGAGAGCCAACGGTAAGTTTTCTATGTTAAACCATTACACCATTGAAAAACTGGTTACGTTTGCAATCGAAAGAAAAATGACTATAGTTGAAGAGGTAATGGCCCCTAAACTATGTTCTGGGATGAAAGTTACAGCTTCAGTGAAATCCGTTTGCAAATCGGAGTGATAGATTAGAATCGAGAGCCAACGGTAAGTTTTCTATGTTAAACCATTACACCATTGAAAAACTGGTTACGTTTGCAATCGAAAGAAAAATGACTATAGTTGAAGAGGTAATGGCCCCTAAACTATGTTCTGGGATGAAAGTTACAGCTTCAGTGAAATCCGTTTGCAAATCGGAGTGATAGATTAGAATCGAGAGCCAACGGTAAGTTTTCTATGTTAAACCATTACACCATTGAAAAACTGGTTACGTTTGCAATCGAAAGAAAAATGACTATAGTTGAAGAGGTAATGGCCCCTAAACTATGTTCTGGGATGAAAGTTACAGCTTCAGTGAAATCCGTTTGCAAATCGGAGTGATAGATTAGAATCGAGAGCCAACGGTAAGTTTTCTATGTTAAACCATTACACCATTGAAAAACTGGTTACGTTTGCAATCGAAAGAAAAATGACTATAGTTGAAGAGGTAATGGCCCCTAAACTATGTTCTGGGATGAAAGTTACAGCTTCAGTGAAATCCGTTTGCAAATCGGAGTGATAGATTAGAATCGAGAGCCAACGGTAAGTTTTCTATGTTAAACCATTACACCATTGAAAAACTGGTTACGTTTGCAATCGAAAGAAAAATGACTATAGTTGAAGAGGTAATGGCCCCTAAACTATGTTCTGGGATGAAAGTTACAGCTTCAGTGAAATCCGTTTGCAAATCGGAGTGATAGATTAGAATCGAGAGCCAACGGTAAGTTTTCTATGTTAAACCATTACACCATTGAAAAACTGGTTACGTTTGCAATCGAAAGAAAAATGACTATAGTTGAAGAGGTAATGGCCCCTAAACTATGTTCTGGGATGAAAGTTACAGCTTCAGTGAAATCCGTTTGCAAATCGGAGTGATAGATTAGAATCGAGAGCCAACGGTAAGTTTTCTATGTTAAACCATTACACCATTGAAAAACTGGTTACGTTTGCAATCGAAAGAAAAATGACTATAGTTGAAGAGGTAATGGCCCCTAAACTATGTTCTGGGATGAAAGTTACAGCTTCAGTGAAATCCGTTTGCAAATCGGAGTGATAGATTAGAATCGAGAGCCAACGGTAAGTTTTCTATGTTAAACCATTACACCATTGAAAAACTGGTTACGTTTGCAATCGAAAGAAAAATGACTATAGTTGAAGAGGTAATGGCCCCTAAACTATGTTCTGGGATGAAAGTTACAGCTTCAGTGAAATCCGTTTGCAAATCGGAGTGATAGATTAGAATCGAGAGCCAACGGTAAGTTTTCTATGTTAAACCATTACACCATTGAAAAACTGGTTACGTTTGCAATCGAAAGAAAAATGACTATAGTTGAAGAGGTAATGGCCCCTAAACTATGTTCTGGGATGAAAGTTACAGCTTCAGTGAAATCCGTTTGCAAATCGGAGTGATAGATTAGAATCGAGAGCCAACGGTAAGTTTTCTATGTTAAACCATTACACCATTGAAAAACTGGTTACGTTTGCAATCGAAAGAAAAATGACTATAGTTGAAGAGGTAATGGCCCCTAAACTATGTTCTGGGATGAAAGTTACAGCTTCAGTGAAATCCGTTTGCAAATCGGAGTGATAGATTAGAATCGAGAGCCAACGGTAAGTTTTCTATGTTAAACCATTACACCATTGAAAAACTGGTTACGTTTGCAATCGAAAGAAAAATGACTATAGTTGAAGAGGTAATGGCCCCTAAACTATGTTCTGGGATGAAAGTTACAGCTTCAGTGAAATCCGTTTGCAAATCGGAGTGATAGATTAGAATCGAGAGCCAACGGTAAGTTTTCTATGTTAAACCATTACACCATTGAAAAACTGGTTACGTTTGCAATCGAAAGAAAAATGACTATAGTTGAAGAGGTAATGGCCCCTAAACTATGTTCTGGGATGAAAGTTACAGCTTCAGTGAAATCCGTTTGCAAATCGGAGTGATAGATTAGAATCGAGAGCCAACGGTAAGTTTTCTATGTTAAACCATTACACCATTGAAAAACTGGTTACGTTTGCAATCGAAAGAAAAATGACTATAGTTGAAGAGGTAATGGCCCCTAAACTATGTTCTGGGATGAAAGTTACAGCTTCAGTGAAATCCGTTTGCAAATCGGAGTGATAGATTAGAATCGAGAGCCAACGGTAAGTTTTCTATGTTAAACCATTACACCATTGAAAAACTGGTTACGTTTGCAATCGAAAGAAAAATGACTATAGTTGAAGAGGTAATGGCCCCTAAACTATGTTCTGGGATGAAAGTTACAGCTTCAGTGAAATCCGTTTGCAAATCGGAGTGATAGATTAGAATCGAGAGCCAACGGTAAGTTTTCTATGTTAAACCATTACACCATTGAAAAACTGGTTACGTTTGCAATCGAAAGAAAAATGACTATAGTTGAAGAGGTAATGGCCCCTAAACTATGTTCTGGGATGAAAGTTACAGCTTCAGTGAAATCCGTTTGCAAATCGGAGTGATAGATTAGAATCGAGAGCCAACGGTAAGTTTTCTATGTTAAACCATTACACCATTGAAAAACTGGTTACGTTTGCAATCGAAAGAAAAATGACTATAGTTGAAGAGGTAATGGCCCCTAAACTATGTTCTGGGATGAAAGTTACAGCTTCAGTGAAATCCGTTTGCAAATCGGAGTGATAGATTAGAATCGAGAGCCAACGGTAAGTTTTCTATGTTAAACCATTACACCATTGAAAAACTGGTTACGTTTGCAATCGAAAGAAAAATGACTATAGTTGAAGAGGTAATGGCCCCTAAACTATGTTCTGGGATGAAAGTTACAGCTTCAGTGAAATCCGTTTGCAAATCGGAGTGATAGATTAGAATCGAGAGCCAACGGTAAGTTTTCTATGTTAAACCATTACACCATTGAAAAACTGGTTACGTTTGCAATCGAAAGAAAAATGACTATAGTTGAAGAGGTAATGGCCCCTAAACTATGTTCTGGGATGAAAGTTACAGCTTCAGTGAAATCCGTTTGCAAATCGGAGTGATAGATTAGAATCGAGAGCCAACGGTAAGTTTTCTATGTTAAACCATTACACCATTGAAAAACTGGTTACGTTTGCAATCGAAAGAAAAATGACTATAGTTGAAGAGGTAATGGCCCCTAAACTATGTTCTGGGATGAAAGTTACAGCTTCAGTGAAATCCGTTTGCAAATCGGAGTGATAGATTAGAATCGAGAGCCAACGGTAAGTTTTCTATGTTAAACCATTACACCATTGAAAAACTGGTTACGTTTGCAATCGAAAGAAAAATGACTATAGTTGAAGAGGTAATGGCCCCTAAACTATGTTCTGGGATGAAAGTTACAGCTTCAGTGAAATCCGTTTGCAAATCGGAGTGATAGATTAGAATCGAGAGCCAACGGTAAGTTTTCTATGTTAAACCATTACACCATTGAAAAACTGGTTACGTTTGCAATCGAAAGAAAAATGACTATAGTTGAAGAGGTAATGGCCCCTAAACTATGTTCTGGGATGAAAGTTACAGCTTCAGTGAAATCCGTTTGCAAATCGGAGTGATAGATTAGAATCGAGAGCCAACGGTAAGTTTTCTATGTTAAACCATTACACCATTGAAAAACTGGTTACGTTTGCAATCGAAAGAAAAATGACTATAGTTGAAGAGGTAATGGCCCCTAAACTATGTTCTGGGATGAAAGTTACAGCTTCAGTGAAATCCGTTTGCAAATCGGAGTGATAGATTAGAATCGAGAGCCAACGGTAAGTTTTCTATGTTAAACCATTACACCATTGAAAAACTGGTTACGTTTGCAATCGAAAGAAAAATGACTATAGTTGAAGAGGTAATGGCCCCTAAACTATGTTCTGGGATGAAAGTTACAGCTTCAGTGAAATCCGTTTGCAAATCGGAGTGATAGATTAGAATCGAGAGCCAACGGTAAGTTTTCTATGTTAAACCATTACACCATTGAAAAACTGGTTACGTTTGCAATCGAAAGAAAAATGACTATAGTTGAAGAGGTAATGGCCCCTAAACTATGTTCTGGGATGAAAGTTACAGCTTCAGTGAAATCCGTTTGCAAATCGGAGTGATAGATTAGAATCGAGAGCCAACGGTAAGTTTTCTATGTTAAACCATTACACCATTGAAAAACTGGTTACGTTTGCAATCGAAAGAAAAATGACTATAGTTGAAGAGGTAATGGCCCCTAAACTATGTTCTGGGATGAAAGTTACAGCTTCAGTGAAATCCGTTTGCAAATCGGAGTGATAGATTAGAATCGAGAGCCAACGGTAAGTTTTCTATGTTAAACCATTACACCATTGAAAAACTGGTTACGTTTGCAATCGAAAGAAAAATGACTATAGTTGAAGAGGTAATGGCCCCTAAACTATGTTCTGGGATGAAAGTTACAGCTTCAGTGAAATCCGTTTGCAAATCGGAGTGATAGATTAGAATCGAGAGCCAACGGTAAGTTTTCTATGTTAAACCATTACACCATTGAAAAACTGGTTACGTTTGCAATCGAAAGAAAAATGACTATAGTTGAAGAGGTAATGGCCCCTAAACTATGTTCTGGGATGAAAGTTACAGCTTCAGTGAAATCCGTTTGCAAATCGGAGTGATAGATTAGAATCGAGAGCCAACGGTAAGTTTTCTATGTTAAACCATTACACCATTGAAAAACTGGTTACGTTTGCAATCGAAAGAAAAATGACTATAGTTGAAGAGGTAATGGCCCCTAAACTATGTTCTGGGATGAAAGTTACAGCTTCAGTGAAATCCGTTTGCAAATCGGAGTGATAGATTAGAATCGAGAGCCAACGGTAAGTTTTCTATGTTAAACCATTACACCATTGAAAAACTGGTTACGTTTGCAATCGAAAGAAAAATGACTATAGTTGAAGAGGTAATGGCCCCTAAACTATGTTCTGGGATGAAAGTTACAGCTTCAGTGAAATCCGTTTGCAAATCGGAGTGATAGATTAGAATCGAGAGCCAACGGTAAGTTTTCTATGTTAAACCATTACACCATTGAAAAACTGGTTACGTTTGCAATCGAAAGAAAAATGACTATAGTTGAAGAGGTAATGGCCCCTAAACTATGTTCTGGGATGAAAGTTACAGCTTCAGTGAAATCCGTTTGCAAATCGGAGTGATAGATTAGAATCGAGAGCCAACGGTAAGTTTTCTATGTTAAACCATTACACCATTGAAAAACTGGTTACGTTTGCAATCGAAAGAAAAATGACTATAGTTGAAGAGGTAATGGCCCCTAAACTATGTTCTGGGATGAAAGTTACAGCTTCAGTGAAATCCGTTTGCAAATCGGAGTGATAGATTAGAATCGAGAGCCAACGGTAAGTTTTCTATGTTAAACCATTACACCATTGAAAAACTGGTTACGTTTGCAATCGAAAGAAAAATGACTATAGTTGAAGAGGTAATGGCCCCTAAACTATGTTCTGGGATGAAAGTTACAGCTTCAGTGAAATCCGTTTGCAAATCGGAGTGATAGATTAGAATCGAGAGCCAACGGTAAGTTTTCTATGTTAAACCATTACACCATTGAAAAACTGGTTACGTTTGCAATCGAAAGAAAAATGACTATAGTTGAAGAGGTAATGGCCCCTAAACTATGTTCTGGGATGAAAGTTACAGCTTCAGTGAAATCCGTTTGCAAATCGGAGTGATAGATTAGAATCGAGAGCCAACGGTAAGTTTTCTATGTTAAACCATTACACCATTGAAAAACTGGTTACGTTTGCAATCGAAAGAAAAATGACTATAGTTGAAGAGGTAATGGCCCCTAAACTATGTTCTGGGATGAAAGTTACAGCTTCAGTGAAATCCGTTTGCAAATCGGAGTGATAGATTAGAATCGAGAGCCAACGGTAAGTTTTCTATGTTAAACCATTACACCATTGAAAAACTGGTTACGTTTGCAATCGAAAGAAAAATGACTATAGTTGAAGAGGTAATGGCCCCTAAACTATGTTCTGGGATGAAAGTTACAGCTTCAGTGAAATCCGTTTGCAAATCGGAGTGATAGATTAGAATCGAGAGCCAACGGTAAGTTTTCTATGTTAAACCATTACACCATTGAAAAACTGGTTACGTTTGCAATCGAAAGAAAAATGACTATAGTTGAAGAGGTAATGGCCCCTAAACTATGTTCTGGGATGAAAGTTACAGCTTCAGTGAAATCCGTTTGCAAATCGGAGTGATAGATTAGAATCGAGAGCCAACGGTAAGTTTTCTATGTTAAACCATTACACCATTGAAAAACTGGTTACGTTTGCAATCGAAAGAAAAATGACTATAGTTGAAGAGGTAATGGCCCCTAAACTATGTTCTGGGATGAAAGTTACAGCTTCAGTGAAATCCGTTTGCAAATCGGAGTGATAGATTAGAATCGAGAGCCAACGGTAAGTTTTCTATGTTAAACCATTACACCATTGAAAAACTGGTTACGTTTGCAATCGAAAGAAAAATGACTATAGTTGAAGAGGTAATGGCCCCTAAACTATGTTCTGGGATGAAAGTTACAGCTTCAGTGAAATCCGTTTGCAAATCGGAGTGATAGATTAGAATCGAGAGCCAACGGTAAGTTTTCTATGTTAAACCATTACACCATTGAAAAACTGGTTACGTTTGCAATCGAAAGAAAAATGACTATAGTTGAAGAGGTAATGGCCCCTAAACTATGTTCTGGGATGAAAGTTACAGCTTCAGTGAAATCCGTTTGCAAATCGGAGTGATAGATTAGAATCGAGAGCCAACGGTAAGTTTTCTATGTTAAACCATTACACCATTGAAAAACTGGTTACGTTTGCAATCGAAAGAAAAATGACTATAGTTGAAGAGGTAATGGCCCCTAAACTATGTTCTGGGATGAAAGTTACAGCTTCAGTGAAATCCGTTTGCAAATCGGAGTGATAGATTAGAATCGAGAGCCAACGGTAAGTTTTCTATGTTAAACCATTACACCATTGAAAAACTGGTTACGTTTGCAATCGAAAGAAAAATGACTATAGTTGAAGAGGTAATGGCCCCTAAACTATGTTCTGGGATGAAAGTTACAGCTTCAGTGAAATCCGTTTGCAAATCGGAGTGATAGATTAGAATCGAGAGCCAACGGTAAGTTTTCTATGTTAAACCATTACACCATTGAAAAACTGGTTACGTTTGCAATCGAAAGAAAAATGACTATAGTTGAAGAGGTAATGGCCCCTAAACTATGTTCTGGGATGAAAGTTACAGCTTCAGTGAAATCCGTTTGCAAATCGGAGTGATAGATTAGAATCGAGAGCCAACGGTAAGTTTTCTATGTTAAACCATTACACCATTGAAAAACTGGTTACGTTTGCAATCGAAAGAAAAATGACTATAGTTGAAGAGGTAATGGCCCCTAAACTATGTTCTGGGATGAAAGTTACAGCTTCAGTGAAATCCGTTTGCAAATCGGAGTGATAGATTAGAATCGAGAGCCAACGGTAAGTTTTCTATGTTAAACCATTACACCATTGAAAAACTGGTTACGTTTGCAATCGAAAGAAAAATGACTATAGTTGAAGAGGTAATGGCCCCTAAACTATGTTCTGGGATGAAAGTTACAGCTTCAGTGAAATCCGTTTGCAAATCGGAGTGATAGATTAGAATCGAGAGCCAACGGTAAGTTTTCTATGTTAAACCATTACACCATTGAAAAACTGGTTACGTTTGCAATCGAAAGAAAAATGACTATAGTTGAAGAGGTAATGGCCCCTAAACTATGTTCTGGGATGAAAGTTACAGCTTCAGTGAAATCCGTTTGCAAATCGGAGTGATAGATTAGAATCGAGAGCCAACGGTAAGTTTTCTATGTTAAACCATTACACCATTGAAAAACTGGTTACGTTTGCAATCGAAAGAAAAATGACTATAGTTGAAGAGGTAATGGCCCCTAAACTATGTTCTGGGATGAAAGTTACAGCTTCAGTGAAATCCGTTTGCAAATCGGAGTGATAGATTAGAATCGAGAGCCAACGGTAAGTTTTCTATGTTAAACCATTACACCATTGAAAAACTGGTTACGTTTGCAATCGAAAGAAAAATGACTATAGTTGAAGAGGTAATGGCCCCTAAACTATGTTCTGGGATGAAAGTTACAGCTTCAGTGAAATCCGTTTGCAAATCGGAGTGATAGATTAGAATCGAGAGCCAACGGTAAGTTTTCTATGTTAAACCATTACACCATTGAAAAACTGGTTACGTTTGCAATCGAAAGAAAAATGACTATAGTTGAAGAGGTAATGGCCCCTAAACTATGTTCTGGGATGAAAGTTACAGCTTCAGTGAAATCCGTTTGCAAATCGGAGTGATAGATTAGAATCGAGAGCCAACGGTAAGTTTTCTATGTTAAACCATTACACCATTGAAAAACTGGTTACGTTTGCAATCGAAAGAAAAATGACTATAGTTGAAGAGGTAATGGCCCCTAAACTATGTTCTGGGATGAAAGTTACAGCTTCAGTGAAATCCGTTTGCAAATCGGAGTGATAGATTAGAATCGAGAGCCAACGGTAAGTTTTCTATGTTAAACCATTACACCATTGAAAAACTGGTTACGTTTGCAATCGAAAGAAAAATGACTATAGTTGAAGAGGTAATGGCCCCTAAACTATGTTCTGGGATGAAAGTTACAGCTTCAGTGAAATCCGTTTGCAAATCGGAGTGATAGATTAGAATCGAGAGCCAACGGTAAGTTTTCTATGTTAAACCATTACACCATTGAAAAACTGGTTACGTTTGCAATCGAAAGAAAAATGACTATAGTTGAAGAGGTAATGGCCCCTAAACTATGTTCTGGGATGAAAGTTACAGCTTCAGTGAAATCCGTTTGCAAATCGGAGTGATAGATTAGAATCGAGAGCCAACGGTAAGTTTTCTATGTTAAACCATTACACCATTGAAAAACTGGTTACGTTTGCAATCGAAAGAAAAATGACTATAGTTGAAGAGGTAATGGCCCCTAAACTATGTTCTGGGATGAAAGTTACAGCTTCAGTGAAATCCGTTTGCAAATCGGAGTGATAGATTAGAATCGAGAGCCAACGGTAAGTTTTCTATGTTAAACCATGTACACCATTGAAAAACTGGTTACGTTTGCAATCGAAAGAAAAATGACTATAGTTGAAGAGGTAATGGCCCCTAAACTATGTTCTGGGATGAAAGTTACAGCTTCAGTGAAATCCGTTTGCAAATCGGAGTGATAGATTAGAATCGAGAGCCAACGGTAAGTTTTCTATGTTAAACCATTACACCATTGAAAAACTGGTTACGTTTGCAATCGAAAGAAAAATGACTATAGTTGAAGAGGTAATGGCCCCTAAACTATGTTCTGGGATGAAAGTTACAGCTTCAGTGAAATCCGTTTGCAAATCGGAGTGATAGATTAGAATCGAGAGCCAACGGTAAGTTTTCTATGTTAAACCATTACACCATTGAAAAACTGGTTACGTTTGCAATCGAAAGAAAAATGACTATAGTTGAAGAGGTAATGGCCCCTAAACTATGTTCTGGGATGAAAGTTACAGCTTCAGTGAAATCCGTTTGCAAATCGGAGTGATAGATTAGAATCGAGAGCCAACGGTAAGTTTTCTATGTTAAACCATTACACCATTGAAAAACTGGTTACGTTTGCAATCGAAAGAAAAATGACTATAGTTGAAGAGGTAATGGCCCCTAAACTATGTTCTGGGATGAAAGTTACAGCTTCAGTGAAATCCGTTTGCAAATCGGAGTGATAGATTAGAATCGAGAGCCAACGGTAAGTTTTCTATGTTAAACCATTACACCATTGAAAAACTGGTTACGTTTGCAATCGAAAGAAAAATGACTATAGTTGAAGAGGTAATGGCCCCTAAACTATGTTCTGGGATGAAAGTTACAGCTTCAGTGAAATCCGTTTGCAAATCGGAGTGATAGATTAGAATCGAGAGCCAACGGTAAGTTTTCTATGTTAAACCATTACACCATTGAAAAACTGGTTACGTTTGCAATCGAAAGAAAAATGACTATAGTTGAAGAGGTAATGGCCCCTAAACTATGTTCTGGGATGAAAGTTACAGCTTCAGTGAAATCCGTTTGCAAATCGGAGTGATAGATTAGAATCGAGAGCCAACGGTAAGTTTTCTATGTTAAACCATTACACCATTGAAAAACTGGTTACGTTTGCAATCGAAAGAAAAATGACTATAGTTGAAGAGGTAATGGCCCCTAAACTATGTTCTGGGATGAAAGTTACAGCTTCAGTGAAATCCGTTTGCAAATCGGAGTGATAGATTAGAATCGAGAGCCAACGGTAAGTTTTCTATGTTAAACCATTACACCATTGAAAAACTGGTTACGTTTGCAATCGAAAGAAAAATGACTATAGTTGAAGAGGTAATGGCCCCTAAACTATGTTCTGGGATGAAAGTTACAGCTTCAGTGAAATCCGTTTGCAAATCGGAGTGATAGATTAGAATCGAGAGCCAACGGTAAGTTTTCTATGTTAAACCATTACACCATTGAAAAACTGGTTACGTTTGCAATCGAAAGAAAAATGACTATAGTTGAAGAGGTAATGGCCCCTAAACTATGTTCTGGGATGAAAGTTACAGCTTCAGTGAAATCCGTTTGCAAATCGGAGTGATAGATTAGAATCGAGAGCCAACGGTAAGTTTTCTATGTTAAACCATTACACCATTGAAAAACTGGTTACGTTTGCAATCGAAAGAAAAATGACTATAGTTGAAGAGGTAATGGCCCCTAAACTATGTTCTGGGATGAAAGTTACAGCTTCAGTGAAATCCGTTTGCAAATCGGAGTGATAGATTAGAATCGAGAGCCAACGGTAAGTTTTCTATGTTAAACCATTACACCATTGAAAAACTGGTTACGTTTGCAATCGAAAGAAAAATGACTATAGTTGAAGAGGTAATGGCCCCTAAACTATGTTCTGGGATGAAAGTTACAGCTTCAGTGAAATCCGTTTGCAAATCGGAGTGATAGATTAGAATCGAGAGCCAACGGTAAGTTTTCTATGTTAAACCATTACACCATTGAAAAACTGGTTACGTTTGCAATCGAAAGAAAAATGACTATAGTTGAAGAGGTAATGGCCCCTAAACTATGTTCTGGGATGAAAGTTACAGCTTCAGTGAAATCCGTTTGCAAATCGGAGTGATAGATTAGAATCGAGAGCCAACGGTAAGTTTTCTATGTTAAACCATTACACCATTGAAAAACTGGTTACGTTTGCAATCGAAAGAAAAATGACTATAGTTGAAGAGGTAATGGCCCCTAAACTATGTTCTGGGATGAAAGTTACAGCTTCAGTGAAATCCGTTTGCAAATCGGAGTGATAGATTAGAATCGAGAGCCAACGGTAAGTTTTCTATGTTAAACCACATTACACCATTGAAAAACTGGTTACGTTTGCAATCGAAAGAAAAATGACTATAGTTGAAGAGGTAATGGCCCCTAAACTATGTTCTGGGATGAAAGTTACAGCTTCAGTGAAATCCGTTTGCAAATCGGAGTGATAGATTAGAATCGAGAGCCAACGGTAAGTTTTCTATGTTAAACCATTACACCATTGAAAAACTGGTTACGTTTGCAATCGAAAGAAAAATGACTATAGTTGAAGAGGTAATGGCCCCTAAACTATGTTCTGGGATGAAAGTTACAGCTTCAGTGAAATCCGTTTGCAAATCGGAGTGATAGATTAGAATCGAGAGCCAACGGTAAGTTTTCTATGTTAAACCATTACACCATTGAAAAACTGGTTACGTTTGCAATCGAAAGAAAAATGACTATAGTTGAAGAGGTAATGGCCCCTAAACTATGTTCTGGGATGAAAGTTACAGCTTCAGTGAAATCCGTTTGCAAATCGGAGTGATAGATTAGAATCGAGAGCCAACGGTAAGTTTTCTATGTTAAACCATTACACCATTGAAAAACTGGTTACGTTTGCAATCGAAAGAAAAATGACTATAGTTGAAGAGGTAATGGCCCCTAAACTATGTTCTGGGATGAAAGTTACAGCTTCAGTGAAATCCGTTTGCAAATCGGAGTGATAGATTAGAATCGAGAGCCAACGGTAAGTTTTCTATGTTAAACCATTACACCATTGAAAAACTGGTTACGTTTGCAATCGAAAGAAAAATGACTATAGTTGAAGAGGTAATGGCCCCTAAACTATGTTCTGGGATGAAAGTTACAGCTTCAGTGAAATCCGTTTGCAAATCGGAGTGATAGATTAGAATCGAGAGCCAACGGTAAGTTTTCTATGTTAAACCATTACACCATTGAAAAACTGGTTACGTTTGCAATCGAAAGAAAAATGACTATAGTTGAAGAGGTAATGGCCCCTAAACTATGTTCTGGGATGAAAGTTACAGCTTCAGTGAAATCCGTTTGCAAATCGGAGTGATAGATTAGAATCGAGAGCCAACGGTAAGTTTTCTATGTTAAACCATTACACCATTGAAAAACTGGTTACGTTTGCAATCGAAAGAAAAATGACTATAGTTGAAGAGGTAATGGCCCCTAAACTATGTTCTGGGATGAAAGTTACAGCTTCAGTGAAATCCGTTTGCAAATCGGAGTGATAGATTACAATCGAGAGCCAACGGTAAGTTTTCTATGTTAAACCATTACACCATTGAAAAACTGGTTACGTTTGCAATCGAAAGAAAAATGACTATAGTTGAAGAGGTAATGGCCCCTAAACTATGTTCTGGGATGAAAGTTACAGCTTCAGTGAAATCCGTTTGCAAATCGGAGTGATAGATTAGAATCGAGAGCCAACGGTAAGTTTTCTATGTTAAACCATTACACCATTGAAAAACTGGTTACGTTTGCAATCGAAAGAAAAATGACTATAGTTGAAGAGGTAATGGCCCCTAAACTATGTTCTGGGATGAAAGTTACAGCTTCAGTGAAATCCGTTTGCAAATCGGAGTGATAGATTAGAATCGAGAGCCAACGGTAAGTTTTCTATGTTAAACCATTACACCATTGAAAAACTGGTTACGTTTGCAATCGAAAGAAAAATGACTATAGTTGAAGAGGTAATGGCCCCTAAACTATGTTCTGGGATGAAAGTTACAGCTTCAGTGAAATCCGTTTGCAAATCGGAGTGATAGATTAGAATCGAGAGCCAACGGTAAGTTTTCTATGTTAAACCATTACACCATTGAAAAACTGGTTACGTTTGCAATCGAAAGAAAAATGACTATAGTTGAAGAGGTAATGGCCCCTAAACTATGTTCTGGGATGAAAGTTACAGCTTCAGTGAAATCCGTTTGCAAATCGGAGTGATAGATTAGAATCGAGAGCCAACGGTAAGTTTTCTATGTTAAACCATTACACCATTGAAAAACTGGTTACGTTTGCAATCGAAAGAAAAATGACTATAGTTGAAGAGGTAATGGCCCCTAAACTATGTTCTGGGATGAAAGTTACAGCTTCAGTGAAATCCGTTTGCAAATCGGAGTGATAGATTAGAATCGAGAGCCAACGGTAAGTTTTCTATGTTAAACCATTACACCATTGAAAAACTGGTTACGTTTGCAATCGAAAGAAAAATGACTATAGTTGAAGAGGTAATGGCCCCTAAACTATGTTCTGGGATGAAAGTTACAGCTTCAGTGAAATCCGTTTGCAAATCGGAGTGATAGATTAGAATCGAGAGCCAACGGTAAGTTTTCTATGTTAAACCATTACACCATTGAAAAACTGGTTACGTTTGCAATCGAAAGAAAAATGACTATAGTTGAAGAGGTAATGGCCCCTAAACTATGTTCTGGGATGAAAGTTACAGCTTCAGTGAAATCCGTTTGCAAATCGGAGTGATAGATTAGAATCGAGAGCCAACGGTAAGTTTTCTATGTTAAACCATTACACCATTGAAAAACTGGTTACGTTTGCAATCGAAAGAAAAATGACTATAGTTGAAGAGGTAATGGCCCCTAAACTATGTTCTGGGATGAAAGTTACAGCTTCAGTGAAATCCGTTTGCAAATCGGAGTGATAGATTAGAATCGAGAGCCAACGGTAAGTTTTCTATGTTAAACCATTACACCATTGAAAAACTGGTTACGTTTGCAATCGAAAGAAAAATGACTATAGTTGAAGAGGTAATGGCCCCTAAACTATGTTCTGGGATGAAAGTTACAGCTTCAGTGAAATCCGTTTGCAAATCGGAGTGATAGATTAGAATCGAGAGCCAACGGTAAGTTTTCTATGTTAAACCATTACACCATTGAAAAACTGGTTACGTTTGCAATCGAAAGAAAAATGACTATAGTTGAAGAGGTAATGGCCCCTAAACTATGTTCTGGGATGAAAGTTACAGCTTCAGTGAAATCCGTTTGCAAATCGGAGTGATAGATTAGAATCGAGAGCCAACGGTAAGTTTTCTATGTTAAACCATTACACCATTGAAAAACTGGTTACGTTTGCAATCGAAAGAAAAATGACTATAGTTGAAGAGGTAATGGCCCCTAAACTATGTTCTGGGATGAAAGTTACAGCTTCAGTGAAATCCGTTTGCAAATCGGAGTGATAGATTAGAATCGAGAGCCAACGGTAAGTTTTCTATGTTAAACCATTACACCATTGAAAAACTGGTTACGTTTGCAATCGAAAGAAAAATGACTATAGTTGAAGAGGTAATGGCCCCTAAACTATGTTCTGGGATGAAAGTTACAGCTTCAGTGAAATCCGTTTGCAAATCGGAGTGATAGATTAGAATCGAGAGCCAACGGTAAGTTTTCTATGTTAAACCAATTTCAATAATTTTTATTGGAGTTTTTAAAACATATAATATATATACAAGCTTTGAATGGCATGTACATCAAAATAGAAAACACAACAAATGTAGATGTTATACATAGTACAGATATGAGTACAAGTACAAGTATCGTAATCTTTTTCAGCATTGTAGGCCAGTGTTCCAGTGAAGTTCAGGATGGTTATACAGTTGTTATAGAGCTTGATTACAAACATACAAATAAGCTGTTTATTTTTATGCTAGATGGAGAATGCGCAAAGTATTAATATTAACTCGTTGTATATTATTGTGATTGTATTGGTGTTAAATATACACTTATGGGTATGCTCTATATGCGTACATACATGTCTATACGCGAATTTTGTACTTAGAGACCTACAATAAAGCTGATACCATGCCTAATCAGTCTATAATGAGTAGTGGAAGTCTTTCAGAATTATTATCAAACCACAAGTTTGATATAATTCTCCTAGGAAATAAGTAAAATATTAAACTAAACGCTAGTTATAGAAGTTAAGTGAGTGTATAACATACAAATCTACAGATATATATAGTCAGAAGTAAAAAACTAAAGGCTAATAGCCTTATAAAAACAGAAACCAATTTTTCCTTCATTATTACTCTAGTGGTCAAGAGTTAACAAATGACTAAATAATAAGTTATACCAGCATAATGGATTAGAAGGTATTCCTAATGGCCTCTATTGTGGTAGCATTGGTTGTTGAGGACTAAGATCCTCTCAACCCGGAGAATGGGGGCTTTAAACCACCCTACAGAGACTCCGGGGAGTGGACCTAGGCTGCAGTCAACCACATAGGGATTTCTAAGGGTGTCCATTAAGTGCTGGTGATATGATGAGCCACTAATATTATGTGAGAGGAGTCAGCTCAATGCTCCAATATCAAATTAGTTCAAATAGTTATAATATACTAAACAGAACTAAACTAATCTAGACTATACTAAACTAGATTAAACAACTATACTATTGTCCCATATGTCTTGT
Source organism: Hyperolius riggenbachi (assembly GCF_040937935.1). Lineage (NCBI taxonomy): Eukaryota > Metazoa > Chordata > Amphibia > Anura > Hyperoliidae > Hyperolius > Hyperolius riggenbachi. The sequence continues at coordinate 27,872 of NW_027152567.1, forward strand.
AGGTTTTATAGTATGAGGTACAGTATCACAGAGTATATGCTCATATATCAGATCCAATCTAATCCAGTCTGAAGTTGAGTCTGCTTGTGTGAGAAGAGGAAGGGTTACCTCATAAAACTCAAAACTCAAGGAGTTTGGACTTCCTGAACACAGTAGGCCATAGACTAGCCCTGTTCAGGAAAGACTGTAGTGTTCCACATCTGATTGACCAGGCTTTTTCAGCTAACAGATTTGTTTCAACTCTTTTCAAAATTTCTCCCATTGTCGGTATTTCTGAGGATTTCCAGTTAGAGGCAATTAGGCCTCTTGTCACAATAAAGATGTGGTTTGAAATCAGTCTTTCCTGAGAGGGCAAGTCCTCAATCCCTAAGTGTAGTAGTGCCATACCAGGAGAAATAGTCTGGAGGGACATTGGAAGCTGACCGAGAAAACGTTCAATATCCTTCCAAAGGTCCTCAATTTTAGGGCATTCCCAGAAAATATGCTCAATGGTACCCGTCAAGCCACAGTTCCTCCAACATAGTGGGGAAGCTTTCATGTCAAATTTTGATATTTTTTCCGGACTCATGTACCACTGCCAAATGATCTTGAGTAATCCCTCATGATGGGCGACACAGTGAGACGATTTTTTCAAGTTTCTAACAGTCATTTCCCATTTCTCCATATCAATTTCAACTCCCAAGAAACTCTGCCATCTCATCAATTGCAATTTAGGGGCCTGTTCTTTCAAATCCAGTAGTGTTTTATAAAAAGTGGCTGTGCCTTTCAGATTAACTCCTTCTGGTTTGATCAATTTATTTATTTTAGGTATTAAGCTGATTGGGGTATAAGGATGTCTTGCTAGGAATCTGTGGATTAGATCATACGTTTGTTTTTCTTCTACTGGAATACCATACATATTTTTTAGGTAGTCAAAGGACCTGATCTCAGAGTTGTCTAGCAAATCCTCTATTGTTTTAATTCCTTGTTCTTCCCATTTTTCCAGGTTTATGTTTCTAAGGACTGCATATAATGTATTCAATGGTGTAGGTATTGGTGTAGACAATAGATCTCCCTTGTGTAGCTGAACTATCTCTTTCCATAGTCTTAAGGTGTTGGCTGATACTGGGTTACGAATTTTAGGTTGGACTTTCCAAACCAGTCTGGATACTAGGAATGTTTTAAATGAACTATATGGGAGATGTTCTTCCTCTATGGAGAGCCACTGTTTATCCCTATCTTCCAACCATATTGTCCTGGATTGATCTAGTATAGTTGCTCTATAGTAAGATTCAATCTTAGGGACACCTAGGCCTAGATCAGAGGTATGTGATGTTAAAATCTTGTGGGAAAATCTGGACTTTTTGTTTGCAAGGACAAATCTATTCAGTATTCTTTGAAGGTCTTCTAGAAATTTTTGGGGAATTCTAATGGGTAGATTTCTGAATAGGTACAGAAGCTGGGGTAGTAACATCATCTTAAATGCGGCAACTCTACCTAGCCAGGAATATTCTAATTTTGCTATATTTTCTAGTTTGGATTTGAGTTTGGTCAGCCAGGGAGTATAATTTTCTCTGAATAATTGGGCTATTGTAGGGGTTATTTGTATACCTAAATATTTTAGTGTTTTTTCGTTCCATGAGTAATGGCAGAGTCCCTTGAGAGTATCTTTGAGTGTTTGGGGAACAAAACATGGAAGAATAACTGTTTTCTTTTCATTAACCTTATAAAATGATATTTTAGAAAAGTTGTCAAGATCAGTGAGTACATTTGGCAGTGATACAAGAGGCTTTTGTATGAATAGTATGATGTCATCTGCATACAAACTTAATTTTATTTGGGATTTGTCTAATTTTATACCATAAATTTGAGGATTTTGTCTAATTTGTTGGGCTAATGGTTCCAATGTTAAATTAAATATCAGTGGAGATAGTGGGCAGCCTTGACGGGTACCATTGTTGATATCAAAGGAGTCAGATAGAGATCCTGAAGACATGACTCTGGCAGAGGGATGAGTATATAAGGCCAGAATTGCCCTATGAAGGGGAGCAGGAATTCCGAATTTTGTCAACACCCTAGACAGATACAGCCAGTTAACTCTGTCGAACGCCTTCTCCGCGTCTAAAGAGACGAGGAGGGTAGGCGTCCGACAGAGCTTAAGTTTGTGTAGTAATGCTAAGACTTTCCTAGTGCTATCACTGGTGGATCTACCTCTAGTGAATCCTACCTGGTCAGAATGTATTAATTGGGGCATAAGGGGGGCTAGTCTGTTGGCAATGATTTTGGCATAAATTTTTATATCGGTATTTAAAAGGGATATTGGCCTATAGCTACTGGGGTCTGTTGGGTCTTTATCATCTTTGGGTATTGTTGATATCAATGCTGTGAGTGATTCTTGGGGAAAACTACCTTGTAAAGCTATCTCGTTAAACATTGCCGTAAGTGGTTTGGCTAGTATATCTATAAATTTTTTATAATAGTCGTTAATATAGCCGTCAGGGCCAGGGGCTTTATCGTTTTTAAGTGTGTTGATGGCTGAAATGATTTCTTGTTGTGTAAATGGGACTGCTATGGATTTCTGCTCAAATTCTGATAATGTGGGGAGTTCTACTTTATCTAAATATTGGTCTATTTCTTGTACTGATGGTATATGTGTGTTTGGATCTTTTTCCAGGTTGTACAGGTTTTCATAGTACGATGCCAGGGCATCCACTATGTCCTTGGGGTGATGCACTACTGTATCTGCCTTAGGGTGTTTGATCTTAACTATCCTTTGAGAGATTCTTTTTCCCTTAATTTTTTGTGCCATGGATTTTCCGGCCTTATTCCCTTCATAGTACCAACTCTGTTTCAACATAGTCTGCCATTTATCGTATTGATAAAACATACAATCTGCCAGTTCCTGTCTTTTTTCCTCTAAGGTCATAGTTAGGTTTGTCTTCCCTTTGTTAAAAATTTCTTTTTCCAAACTTTTAATTTCATCTAATAATGAATTGGTCTTTCCAGATATTTTCTTCCTCAATATAGCACTGTATTTCATAATTACCCCTCTCATGAAGGCTTTATGAGTATTCCAGAGTGTAGCTCTGGAGATTTCTTTAGTATCATTAAAGTGAAAGAACTCAAGTAGATCTTTCTTAATGCTGGGAGAGGTAAATTCTGAATTTAAAGTGAACTTGTTTAGTCTCCAGATATATGGTTGTTGGGATGTAGTTTGCAGTTTAAAGCTAGTTGTTATAGGGGCATGATCAGACCATACTCTGGTGCCTATGTCTACATTTGAGACTAGTGGTAATGAGAACCTGTCAGCGAGACAGAAATCTATCCTGGTAAAAGATTTATGGATGGGTGAATAGTAAGTATACTGCTTTTCTTTGGGGTGTGTACACCTCCAAACATCATATAATTCAAATCTAAGCAATGCTGGTTGGAGGATCGAATGTGCTCTTCTGATCTTAGAGGTGCTATCAATTTGGGGGTCAACGATAGAGTTAAAGTCTCCATTGATAAATATATATCCTTTGGCCATATTAGAGATTTTTTGGAGTTTTTTATTGATGAATTTAATCTGATGGAAATTAGGGGCATAAATATTTGCAAAAGTATATTCTTTAGAATTAATTGTTCCAACAATCACTACCATCCTACCATCCTCACTGCTAAATGTTTCCCTTACCACCAGTCCCAACGTATCTTTAATGGCTATACATACCCCCGCTTTTTTCTTATCTTGCAGCGTTGCATGTATTATTGTTGAGTATTGGTATATTTTAAATTTTTTAGCTGCTTTTTTGTTTAGGTGAGTCTCTTGGAGGCATATAATATCAGCTTTGTTTTCCTTTGCCAATTTTTGCAGTAAATACCTCTTCCTACAAGAGTTCAAGCCTCTCACATTTAATGATAACATCTTGCAATCACCTGCCATGTTCTTCACTTTTGTTATTACCTGTGGAATAAAATTGTAAAACAATAAACTCATACATTTCAGACCTTAGAAAAGAAGGATCTTTCCAAATGTCCATTTGGAGTTGACATCTGTGGTGTACCTTATCTCTGCGATTTAAAGAGCAAGTTAGTTGGGAACATTTCCTATAAGACATTAGGGAACAAGAAAAAAACAGTAACATCAACAAATCAAACTTCAGGTCATGTGGGATATATGTGGGCATCCGGTTTTACCCACACATAAACCACTAAGGCTACTGTTCAGTCCAATTAAGCTAAACAGCAAGAGAAAAAGGAAAGCACAGAATAAGAAAAAAGAAGAAAAAGGAAGAAAGAAAAAAAAAAAAAAAAGAAATTAGCTTCCTGGAGTGTAGATCAGGGAAACAGCAACAAAACTTCAGAGTACTAAAGTTCCGGGTTGTACTTTTTCCAAAAGGTGGGGACACAAGCCCACGGAAAAAGACAAAAAGTGGAGGGGAAAATAGTTTATGGCTTCTCACCCATACAGTCAAGAAGTGCCTGAAGCCTCCGCAGCTTTATCCTTGTCTGGTGTGATGGGTAGTGATGTATCCATTGCTAACGGTTTAGGTAGAAGTGGTGGTTTATAGAGTCTATCTTTCCTCTGATCTCTGGGGACGAAGATAGGGATGTCCCATTTGGCAAAAAGATCTTTTCCTTCCTGTGGTGTTTTGATTATGTGGGTCATGCCACTGTCTCTGACGATCAACTTGGGTGGAAATCCCCAGGAGTATTCCAGCTTGTGATGTCTCAGGGTGTTAGTTATCTGTGCAAATCCTCGTCTGGCAAGTAGGGTGGCTTTGGAGAGGTCCTGGTATAAAATCAGATCTTGATACGGACTGGGCAGTTTCTTCCCAGCTCTTGTCGAGTTAAGTAATAGTTCCTTGACATGGAAGAAGTGGATTCTCGCTATAACGTCCCTTGGCAGATGTTTAGGGATATGGCCAGGTTTGGGCAGTCTATGGGCCCGATCCACAGTCAACTCACTCTCAGTCAAAGTTGGAGAGATCACTTTCAGTATGTTCATTATATAGTCCTTTAGATCATCTGTTTGGACTGTTTCCGGGACCCCTCTTATTTTTATATTGTTTCGTCTGTTTCTGTCCTCCCCATCTGCTATCTTTTCCTTCATCAGGTTATTTTCCTTCACCAACTCTGTGTGTGCATCTACCAGCTCATTGTGGGCTATAGACATCTCCTCTATTCTGTTCTCTAATCTAGAGATCCTCTGGTCATTTTCACTAGTGTAGATGGAAAGATGTGATACCAGGGAGTGAAAGTCACTTCTAAGATCATCATTGTTGCTTTTCATCTCTTTACAGAATGATGTCATGAACTCCCTAAAGAATCCTTGTGTCACAGGCTGGTCCGAGGCATTGAGGGATGTTAAGGAGTCTGGCATGGTGTTTTGGGGTGGTTGGGTGAGTGGTTGGTCAGCTGGGTATGGGGAGGATTGTGGCCTTTGTCCTACCTGGGATCCTGGTGGTTCTTGTGTGCTGTTTCCGGAAAAAATTGCGGATTTTCCGGATTTTCCTCCTGAATTCGGATTTTGCATAGACTTATGCGAACTTCTTTCGCGGAATTCCGCGTCGGCGGTTTTCACTCCGTCCTCTTCTTCACCGCTGTCCTCCTCTGCGTGGCCCGCTCTGTCACCTCTCCTATAGGGGGTCTGTAGAGGGGCAAATCGGTTCCTCTGTTCCAGCGGTGGTGGAGTTCTGTAGTTAGCTTCATAGCTGGAGTTAGGCCTGTAATGGCGGCGGCCATCTTGTTTTTCTTCAGAGAAAAAGCTGGAGAGCTTGCGAGGGATGGTGGATCTGTGTTTCTGGTTGCTTCTCGCAGTCTGCCACTTCTCTGTGTTCTCTGGGTGTTCACCCATGTTTTAGGTGAAAATTGGGGCTTTTAGGTCGCTGTAAGTCGCTTTAGAAGGGTGAGATCAGCAGGAGCTACAGGCTCAGGCAACCATTCAGCTCCAGCGTCAAGCCACGCCCCCTTTCTATGTTAAACCATTACACCATTGAAAAACTGGTTACGTTTGCAATCGAAAGAAAAATGACTATAGTTGAAGAGGTAATGGCCCCTAAACTATGTTCTGGGATGAAAGTTACAGCTTCAGTGAAATCCGTTTGCAAATCGGAGTGATAGATTAGAATCGAGAGCCAACGGTAAGTTTTCTATGTTAAACCATTACACCATTGAAAAACTGGTTACGTTTGCAATCGAAAGAAAAATGACTATAGTTGAAGAGGTAATGGCCCCTAAACTATGTTCTGGGATGAAAGTTACAGCTTCAGTGAAATCCGTTTGCAAATCGGAGTGATAGATTAGAATCGAGAGCCAACGGTAAGTTTTCTATGTTAAACCATTACACCATTGAAAAACTGGTTACGTTTGCAATCGAAAGAAAAATGACTATAGTTGAAGAGGTAATGGCCCCTAAACTATGTTCTGGGATGAAAGTTACAGCTTCAGTGAAATCCGTTTGCAAATCGGAGTGATAGATTAGAATCGAGAGCCAACGGTAAGTTTTCTATGTTAAACCATTACACCATTGAAAAACTGGTTACGTTTGCAATCGAAAGAAAAATGACTATAGTTGAAGAGGTAATGGCCCCTAAACTATGTTCTGGGATGAAAGTTACAGCTTCAGTGAAATCCGTTTGCAAATCGGAGTGATAGATTAGAATCGAGAGCCAACGGTAAGTTTTCTATGTTAAACCATTACACCATTGAAAAACTGGTTACGTTTGCAATCGAAAGAAAAATGACTATAGTTGAAGAGGTAATGGCCCCTAAACTATGTTCTGGGATGAAAGTTACAGCTTCAGTGAAATCCGTTTGCAAATCGGAGTGATAGATTAGAATCGAGAGCCAACGGTAAGTTTTCTATGTTAAACCATTACACCATTGAAAAACTGGTTACGTTTGCAATCGAAAGAAAAATGACTATAGTTGAAGAGGTAATGGCCCCTAAACTATGTTCTGGGATGAAAGTTACAGCTTCAGTGAAATCCGTTTGCAAATCGGAGTGATAGATTAGAATCGAGAGCCAACGGTAAGTTTTCTATGTTAAACCATTACACCATTGAAAAACTGGTTACGTTTGCAATCGAAAGAAAAATGACTATAGTTGAAGAGGTAATGGCCCCTAAACTATGTTCTGGGATGAAAGTTACAGCTTCAGTGAAATCCGTTTGCAAATCGGAGTGATAGATTAGAATCGAGAGCCAACGGTAAGTTTTCTATGTTAAACCATTACACCATTGAAAAACTGGTTACGTTTGCAATCGAAAGAAAAATGACTATAGTTGAAGAGGTAATGGCCCCTAAACTATGTTCTGGGATGAAAGTTACAGCTTCAGTGAAATCCGTTTGCAAATCGGAGTGATAGATTAGAATCGAGAGGCAACGGTAAGTTTTCTATGTTAAACCATTACACCATTGAAAAACTGGTTACGTTTGCAATCGAAAGAAAAATGACTATAGTTGAAGAGGTAATGGCCCCTAAACTATGTTCTGGGATGAAAGTTACAGCTTCAGTGAAATCCGTTTGCAAATCGGAGTGATAGATTAGAATCGAGAGCCAACGGTAAGTTTTCTATGTTAAACCATTACACCATTGAAAAACTGGTTACGTTTGCAATCGAAAGAAAAATGACTATAGTTGAAGAGGTAATGGCCCCTAAACTATGTTCTGGGATGAAAGTTACAGCTTCAGTGAAATCCGTTTGCAAATCGGAGTGATAGATTAGAATCGAGAGCCAACGGTAAGTTTTCTATGTTAAACCATTACACCATTGAAAAACTGGTTACGTTTGCAATCGAAAGAAAAATGACTATAGTTGAAGAGGTAATGGCCCCTAAACTATGTTCTGGGATGAAAGTTACAGCTTCAGTGAAATCCGTTTGCAAATCGGAGTGATAGATTAGAATCGAGAGCCAACGGTAAGTTTTCTATGTTAAACCATTACACCATTGAAAAACTGGTTACGTTTGCAATCGAAAGAAAAATGACTATAGTTGAAGAGGTAATGGCCCCTAAACTATGTTCTGGGATGAAAGTTACAGCTTCAGTGAAATCCGTTTGCAAATCGGAGTGATAGATTAGAATCGAGAGCCAACGGTAAGTTTTCTATGTTAAACCATTACACCATTGAAAAACTGGTTACGTTTGCAATCGAAAGAAAAATGACTATAGTTGAAGAGGTAATGGCCCCTAAACTATGTTCTGGGATGAAAGTTACAGCTTCAGTGAAATCCGTTTGCAAATCGGAGTGATAGATTAGAATCGAGAGCCAACGGTAAGTTTTCTATGTTAAACCATTACACCATTGAAAAACTGGTTACGTTTGCAATCGAAAGAAAAATGACTATAGTTGAAGAGGTAATGGCCCCTAAACTATGTTCTGGGATGAAAGTTACAGCTTCAGTGAAATCCGTTAGCAAATCGGAGTGATAGATTAGAATCGAGAGGCAACGGTAAGTTTTCTATGTTAAACCATTACACCATTGAAAAACTGGTTACGTTTGCAATCGAAAGAAAAATGACTATAGTTGAAGAGGTAATGGCCCCTAAACTATGTTCTGGGATGAAAGTTACAGCTTCAGTGAAATCCGTTTGCAAATCGGAGTGATAGATTAGAATCGAGAGCCAACGGTAAGTTTTCTATGTTAAACCATTACACCATTGAAAAACTGGTTACGTTTGCAATCGAAAGAAAAATGACTATAGTTGAAGAGGTAATGGCCCCTAAACTATGTTCTGGGATGAAAGTTACAGCTTCAGTGAAATCCGTTTGCAAATCGGAGTGATAGATTAGAATCGAGAGCCAACGGTAAGTTTTCTATGTTAAACCATTACACCATTGAAAAACTGGTTACGTTTGCAATCGAAAGAAAAATGACTATAGTTGAAGAGGTAATGGCCCCTAAACTATGTTCTGGGATGAAAGTTACAGCTTCAGTGAAATCCGTTTGCAAATCGGAGTGATAGATTAGAATCGAGAGCCAACGGTAAGTTTTCTATGTTAAACCATTACACCATTGAAAAACTGGTTACGTTTGCAATCGAAAGAAAAATGACTATAGTTGAAGAGGTAATGGCCCCTAAACTATGTTCTGGGATGAAAGTTACAGCTTCAGTGAAATCCGTTTGCAAATCGGAGTGATAGATTAGAATCGAGAGCCAACGGTAAGTTTTCTATGTTAAACCATTACACCATTGAAAAACTGGTTACGTTTGCAATCGAAAGAAAAATGACTATAGTTGAAGAGGTAATGGCCCCTAAACTATGTTCTGGGATGAAAGTTACAGCTTCAGTGAAATCCGTTTGCAAATCGGAGTGATAGATTAGAATCGAGAGCCAACGGTAAGTTTTCTATGTTAAACCATTACACCATTGAAAAACTGGTTACGTTTGCAATCGAAAGAAAAATGACTATAGTTGAAGAGGTAATGGCCCCTAAACTATGTTCTGGGATGAAAGTTACAGCTTCAGTGAAATCCGTTTGCAAATCGGAGTGATAGATTAGAATCGAGAGCCAACGGTAAGTTTTCTATGTTAAACCATTACACCATTGAAAAACTGGTTACGTTTGCAATCGAAAGAAAAATGACTATAGTTGAAGAGGTAATGGCCCCTAAACTATGTTCTGGGATGAAAGTTACAGCTTCAGTGAAATCCGTTTGCAAATCGGAGTGATGGATTAGAATCGAGAGCCAACGGTAAGTTTTCTATGTTAAACCATTACACCATTGAAAAACTGGTTACGTTTGCAATCGAAAGAAAAATGACTATAGTTGAAGAGGTAATGGCCCCTAAACTATGTTCTGGGATGAAAGTTACAGCTTCAGTGAAATCCGTTTGCAAATCGGAGTGATAGATTAGAATCGAGAGGCAACGGTAAGTTTTCTATGTTAAACCATTACACCATTGAAAAACTGGTTACGTTTGCAATCGAAAGAAAAATGACTATAGTTGAAGAGGTAATGGCCCCTAAACTATGTTCTGGGATGAAAGTTACAGCTTCAGTGAAATCCGTTTGCAAATCGGAGTGATAGATTAGAATCGAGAGCCAACGGTAAGTTTTCTATGTTAAACCATTACACCATTGAAAAACTGGTTACGTTTGCAATCGAAAGAAAAATGACTATAGTTGAAGAGGTAATGGCCCCTAAACTATGTTCTGGGATGAAAGTTACAGCTTCAGTGAAATCCGTTTGCAAATCGGAGTGATAGATTAGAATCGAGAGCCAACGGTAAGTTTTCTATGTTAAACCATTACACCATTGAAAAACTGGTTACGTTTGCAATCGAAAGAAAAATGACTATAGTTGAAGAGGTAATGGCCCCTAAACTATGTTCTGGGATGAAAGTTACAGCTTCAGTGAAATCCGTTTGCAAATCGGAGTGATAGATTAGAATCGAGAGCCAACGGTAAGTTTTCTATGTTAAACCATTACACCATTGAAAAACTGGTTACGTTTGCAATCGAAAGAAAAATGACTATAGTTGAAGAGGTAATGGCCCCTAAACTATGTTCTGGGATGAAAGTTACAGCTTCAGTGAAATCCGTTTGCAAATCGGAGTGATGGATTAGAATCGAGAGCCAACGGTAAGTTTTCTATGTTAAACCATTACACCATTGAAAAACTGGTTACGTTTGCAATCGAAAGAAAAATGACTATAGTTGAAGAGGTAATGGCCCCTAAACTATGTTCTGGGATGAAAGTTACAGCTTCAGTGAAATCCGTTTGCAAATCGGAGTGATAGATTAGAATCGAGAGCCAACGGTAAGTTTTCTATGTTAAACCATTACACCATTGAAAAACTGGTTACGTTTGCAATCGAAAGAAAAATGACTATAGTTGAAGAGGTAATGGCCCCTAAACTATGTTCTGGGATGAAAGTTACAGCTTCAGTGAAATCCGTTTGCAAATCGGAGTGATAGATTAGAATCGAGAGCCAACGGTAAGTTTTCTATGTTAAACCATTACACCATTGAAAAACTGGTTACGTTTGCAATCGAAAGAAAAATGACTATAGTTGAAGAGGTAATGGCCCCTAAACTATGTTCTGGGATGAAAGTTACAGCTTCAGTGAAATCCGTTTGCAAATCGGAGTGATAGATTAGAATCGAGAGCCAACGGTAAGTTTTCTATGTTAAACCATTACACCATTGAAAAACTGGTTACGTTTGCAATCGAAAGAAAAATGACTATAGTTGAAGAGGTAATGGCCCCTAAACTATGTTCTGGGATGAAAGTTACAGCTTCAGTGAAATCCGTTTGCAAATCGGAGTGATAGATTAGAATCGAGAGCCAACGGTAAGTTTTCTATGTTAAACCATTACACCATTGAAAAACTGGTTACGTTTGCAATCGAAAGAAAAATGACTATAGTTGAAGAGGTAATGGCCCCTAAACTATGTTCTGGGATGAAAGTTACAGCTTCAGTGAAATCCGTTTGCAAATCGGAGTGATAGATTAGAATCGAGAGCCAACGGTAAGTTTTCTATGTTAAACCATTACACCATTGAAAAACTGGTTACGTTTGCAATCGAAAGAAAAATGACTATAGTTGAAGAGGTAATGGCCCCTAAACTATGTTCTGGGATGAAAGTTACAGCTTCAGTGAAATCCGTTTGCAAATCGGAGTGATAGATTAGAATCGAGAGCCAACGGTAAGTTTTCTATGTTAAACCATTACACCATTGAAAAACTGGTTACGTTTGCAATCGAAAGAAAAATGACTATAGTTGAAGAGGTAATGGCCCCTAAACTATGTTCTGGGATGAAAGTTACAGCTTCAGTGAAATCCGTTTGCAAATCGGAGTGATAGATTAGAATCGAGAGCCAACGGTAAGTTTTCTATGTTAAACCATTACACCATTGAAAAACTGGTTACGTTTGCAATCGAAAGAAAAATGACTATAGTTGAAGAGGTAATGGCCCCTAAACTATGTTCTGGGATGAAAGTTACAGCTTCAGTGAAATCCGTTTGCAAATCGGAGTGATGGATTAGAATCGAGAGCCAACGGTAAGTTTTCTATGTTAAACCATTACACCATTGAAAAACTGGTTACGTTTGCAATCGAAAGAAAAATGACTATAGTTGAAGAGGTAATGGCCCCTAAACTATGTTCTGGGATGAAAGTTACAGCTTCAGTGAAATCCGTTTGCAAATCGGAGTGATAGATTAGAATCGAGAGGCAACGGTAAGTTTTCTATGTTAAACCATTACACCATTGAAAAACTGGTTACGTTTGCAATCGAAAGAAAAATGACTATAGTTGAAGAGGTAATGGCCCCTAAACTATGTTCTGGGATGAAAGTTACAGCTTCAGTGAAATCCGTTTGCAAATCGGAGTGATAGATTAGAATCGAGAGCCAACGGTAAGTTTTCTATGTTAAACCATTACACCATTGAAAAACTGGTTACGTTTGCAATCGAAAGAAAAATGACTATAGTTGAAGAGGTAATGGCCCCTAAACTATGTTCTGGGATGAAAGTTACAGCTTCAGTGAAATCCGTTTGCAAATCGGAGTGATAGATTAGAATCGAGAGCCAACGGTAAGTTTTCTATGTTAAACCATTACACCATTGAAAAACTGGTTACGTTTGCAATCGAAAGAAAAATGACTATAGTTGAAGAGGTAATGGCCCCTAAACTATGTTCTGGGATGAAAGTTACAGCTTCAGTGAAATCCGTTTGCAAATCGGAGTGATAGATTAGAATCGAGAGCCAACGGTAAGTTTTCTATGTTAAACCATTACACCATTGAAAAACTGGTTACGTTTGCAATCGAAAGAAAAATGACTATAGTTGAAGAGGTAATGGCCCCTAAACTATGTTCTGGGATGAAAGTTACAGCTTCAGTGAAATCCGTTTGCAAATCGGAGTGATGGATTAGAATCGAGAGCCAACGGTAAGTTTTCTATGTTAAACCATTACACCATTGAAAAACTGGTTACGTTTGCAATCGAAAGAAAAATGACTATAGTTGAAGAGGTAATGGCCCCTAAACTATGTTCTGGGATGAAAGTTACAGCTTCAGTGAAATCCGTTTGCAAATCGGAGTGATAGATTAGAATCGAGAGGCAACGGTAAGTTTTCTATGTTAAACCATTACACCATTGAAAAACTGGTTACGTTTGCAATCGAAAGAAAAATGACTATAGTTGAAGAGGTAATGGCCCCTAAACTATGTTCTGGGATGAAAGTTACAGCTTCAGTGAAATCCGTTTGCAAATCGGAGTGATAGATTAGAATCGAGAGCCAACGGTAAGTTTTCTATGTTAAACCATTACACCATTGAAAAACTGGTTACGTTTGCAATCGAAAGAAAAATGACTATAGTTGAAGAGGTAATGGCCCCTAAACTATGTTCTGGGATGAAAGTTACAGCTTCAGTGAAATCCGTTTGCAAATCGGAGTGATAGATTAGAATCGAGAGCCAACGGTAAGTTTTCTATGTTAAACCATTACACCATTGAAAAACTGGTTACGTTTGCAATCGAAAGAAAAATGACTATAGTTGAAGAGGTAATGGCCCCTAAACTATGTTCTGGGATGAAAGTTACAGCTTCAGTGAAATCCGTTTGCAAATCGGAGTGATAGATTAGAATCGAGAGCCAACGGTAAGTTTTCTATGTTAAACCATTACACCATTGAAAAACTGGTTACGTTTGCAATCGAAAGAAAAATGACTATAGTTGAAGAGGTAATGGCCCCTAAACTATGTTCTGGGATGAAAGTTACAGCTTCAGTGAAATCCGTTTGCAAATCGGAGTGATAGATTAGAATCGAGAGCCAACGGTAAGTTTTCTATGTTAAACCATTACACCATTGAAAAACTGGTTACGTTTGCAATCGAAAGAAAAATGACTATAGTTGAAGAGGTAATGGCCCCTAAACTATGTTCTGGGATGAAAGTTACAGCTTCAGTGAAATCCGTTTGCAAATCGGAGTGATAGATTAGAATCGAGAGCCAACGGTAAGTTTTCTATGTTAAACCATTACACCATTGAAAAACTGGTTACGTTTGCAATCGAAAGAAAAATGACTATAGTTGAAGAGGTAATGGCCCCTAAACTATGTTCTGGGATGAAAGTTACAGCTTCAGTGAAATCCGTTTGCAAATCGGAGTGATAGATTAGAATCGAGAGCCAACGGTAAGTTTTCTATGTTAAACCATTACACCATTGAAAAACTGGTTACGTTTGCAATCGAAAGAAAAATGACTATAGTTGAAGAGGTAATGGCCCCTAAACTATGTTCTGGGATGAAAGTTACAGCTTCAGTGAAATCCGTTTGCAAATCGGAGTGATGGATTAGAATCGAGAGCCAACGGTAAGTTTTCTATGTTAAACCATTACACCATTGAAAAACTGGTTACGTTTGCAATCGAAAGAAAAATGACTATAGTTGAAGAGGTAATGGCCCCTAAACTATGTTCTGGGATGAAAGTTACAGCTTCAGTGAAATCCGTTTGCAAATCGGAGTGATAGATTAGAATCGAGAGGCAACGGTAAGTTTTCTATGTTAAACCATTACACCATTGAAAAACTGGTTACGTTTGCAATCGAAAGAAAAATGACTATAGTTGAAGAGGTAATGGCCCCTAAACTATGTTCTGGGATGAAAGTTACAGCTTCAGTGAAATCCGTTTGCAAATCGGAGTGATAGATTAGAATCGAGAGCCAACGGTAAGTTTTCTATGTTAAACCATTACACCATTGAAAAACTGGTTACGTTTGCAATCGAAAGAAAAATGACTATAGTTGAAGAGGTAATGGCCCCTAAACTATGTTCTGGGATGAAAGTTACAGCTTCAGTGAAATCCGTTTGCAAATCGGAGTGATAGATTAGAATCGAGAGCCAACGGTAAGTTTTCTATGTTAAACCATTACACCATTGAAAAACTGGTTACGTTTGCAATCGAAAGAAAAATGACTATAGTTGAAGAGGTAATGGCCCCTAAACTATGTTCTGGGATGAAAGTTACAGCTTCAGTGAAATCCGTTTGCAAATCGGAGTGATAGATTAGAATCGAGAGCCAACGGTAAGTTTTCTATGTTAAACCATTACACCATTGAAAAACTGGTTACGTTTGCAATCGAAAGAAAAATGACTATAGTTGAAGAGGTAATGGCCCCTAAACTATGTTCTGGGATGAAAGTTACAGCTTCAGTGAAATCCGTTTGCAAATCGGAGTGATGGATTAGAATCGAGAGCCAACGGTAAGTTTTCTATGTTAAACCATTACACCATTGAAAAACTGGTTACGTTTGCAATCGAAAGAAAAATGACTATAGTTGAAGAGGTAATGGCCCCTAAACTATGTTCTGGGATGAAAGTTACAGCTTCAGTGAAATCCGTTTGCAAATCGGAGTGATAGATTAGAATCGAGAGCCAACGGTAAGTTTTCTATGTTAAACCATTACACCATTGAAAAACTGGTTACGTTTGCAATCGAAAGAAAAATGACTATAGTTGAAGAGGTAATGGCCCCTTAACTATGTTCTGGGATGAAAGTTACAGCTTCAGTGAAATCCGTTTGCAAATCGGAGTGATAGATTAGAATCGAGAGCCAACGGTAAGTTTTCTATGTTAAACCATTACACCATTGAAAAACTGGTTACGTTTGCAATCGAAAGAAAAATGACTATAGTTGAAGAGGTAATGGCCCCTAAACTATGTTCTGGGATGAAAGTTACAGCTTCAGTGAAATCCGTTTGCAAATCGGAGTGATAGATTAGAATCGAGAGCCAACGGTAAGTTTTCTATGTTAAACCATTACACCATTGAAAAACTGGTTACGTTTGCAATCGAAAGAAAAATGACTATAGTTGAAGAGGTAATGGCCCCTAAACTATGTTCTGGGATGAAAGTTACAGCTTCAGTGAAATCCGTTTGCAAATCGGAGTGATAGATTAGAATCGAGAGCCAACGGTAAGTTTTCTATGTTAAACCAATTCCAATATTTTTTATTGAAAAATTTTTGAAAAGACATTTTACAGAAATAAAATAATGTGGTTAGAGCAGTATACACATTATAACAATAGTACAGCATGTTGATTAGATAGGAAATGAAGTACATAATCAAAAAGCATTGACATATTATAGAGAAATTACTTCCAAATATGCATACAATCTTGAGGATTTTATGTTTTATTATCAATTTTTATTATACATCAGTAGAAATAAAGTTGAAGAGAAATAATTAATCTATACTCAGTGTTCAATCAACCTGTAAGAGAAAAAAGCAAAGCTTGAGATATTGTGCACTACTCTATAAGGGGGTCAAAGTCAAGAATGTTACTTGACGCACTTTGGCTGTATTTACCTTTGATGTTGAAGTAAAGGGTTGGGGATATGCCCCTATTGTTTTGTATGTACCATCAATAATGATAAGGGGAATAAGTTGTTGATCCCAACAAGTCTTGTTGTGTAGTTTGAATTGAATATGTTAATCCTGTTGTTATTATCCCATATAGGAAGTGGTTAGTGAAAATCTCTCTACCTGGAGAATGGGGGAATTACACCACCCTACAGAGACTCCAGGGAGTGATTATGCCTTGTAGTGCATATCCTGGGTCTTCCAAATATGGGTTGCGGGTGTAAATGTTGTTTGGTTGGCTCTAAATTGATAAATATTAGGAGGAGGCTGCAAGCAGTTTAATGGTTGAGTTTAAAATTTATTATTGTTATTATTAATGGTATGAATCTGTATTGATTATTAATTGGTATTTGGCGTTTAAATAGAGATGTTTAGACCATAGGTCAACTATGCTAGATAACTCTAGCAATCAACAATCTACTCTACATTGAACATTGAACAGGGGGTGCAGGGTTGTCCTGAAGATAGTGTGTGGGTAAGTAGGATCAGGTTACACATCCTCAGATATTCTGTTGAGGATTTACAGATAAAAATAACATATAACATATACATATTCAGTTTCCAGGATCTGTCTCGTGAGAACCAACAAGCAACCATCAGTCATGCCTTCAATCATTCACTCAGTCTGTGAGAGGAGGGTATATACTCAAAATTTCAAAAGTTTGGAGTTTTTATATACTGTGGGCCAAAGATTAGCCTTACTCAGAAAAGAGTTTATAGTACCATTCCTGATTGCCCAAGCTTTCTCCGCCAGGAGGTTGGACTCAACAATCCTTAGAATTTCACCCATGGTGGGGATAGTATCAGATTTCCAGTTAAGAGCGATTTGGTTCCTAGTAACTATGAAGACATGGTTATAGATCAATCTTTCTTGTGGTGGGAGATCCCTAGTACCCAGGTGTAAGAGGGCCATGCCAGAGGGGATGGCTTGCAGAGACATAGGTAACTTCTTTAAAAAACCTTCTATGTTATTTCTAAGTGTGGTTAATTTGGGGCAGTCCCAAAGAAGGTGGCCGATGGAGCCCGTCAAGTTGCACCCCCTCCAACATAGGGGGGAGGATTTTGTGTCAAATTTGGCTATTTTCTCTGGGGTCATGTACCATTGCCATACTGTTTTAATTAATCCTTCATAATGGTTCACACAGTGTGAGGATTGTTTCACAGACTTTGCAGTGAGCTCCCATTCTTCCACATTAATTTCTACTCCCAAGTAATCCTGCCAGCTTTTAAATTGCCACTTTGGGAATTTTTCTTTCAAGTATAATAGGGTTCTATAGAGGAGCGATGTACCCTTAGTATGAATACCCTCTGGTTGAATAAGTTTCTTAATTTGGGGAAGTATAATGATTGGGGAGAAATGATGTTTTTTGATGAATCTGCTAATTCTAGAATATAGGGGTAAGTCTGTAGTGGGGATATTGTAACTTGTCGTTAGCTGTTCAAATGGTATAATTTCGTCATTATCTAATAAGTCTGTAATGTTTTTTATTCCTGCATCAATCCAGGTTTGCATATCTATATCTCTGATAACCATGTTAAGGGCTGTTAAGGGGGTATCTACTTCTATTGCTAGGGGGTCATCTTTACAAAGTTTCAATATTTCCTTCCATAATCTAATAGTATTGGCTGTAATGGGGTTGTAATTAGTGTGTCTAACCTGCCAAACCAGTCTAGATTCTAGAAAAAGTCTGTATGAGTTGTATGGAAGCTGTTCTTCTTCTATGGAGAACCATTGTTTGGTAAGATCTTCCAACCAAATTGATCTAGACTGGTCTAGCAGGGTCGACTTGTAGTAAAATTCCAAATTGGGGACTCCTAGCCCTAGATTTGAGGTATGGGATGTTAATACTTTATTAGAAAATCTAGATTTTTTGTTTAGTAGTATGAATTTGTTAAGGAGTTTTTGTAGGGAGTTAAAAAAGGTTTGAGGGACTTTGATAGGTAGATTCCTGAACAGGTAGAGAAGTTGGGGAAGTATTATCATCTTAAAGGCCGCTGCTCTACCCATCCAGGAATACTCTATTTTAGCTAAAGCTTCTAGTTTGTCTTTAAACTTTTTCAACCAGGGGTTGTAGTTTTCTTTGTAAAGTTGGGATATTTGTGGGGTCAGATATATACCCAGATATTTTATGGCAGTATCATTCCATGTAAAGCTACAGGATTTCTTGAGAGTTTCTCTGATTTTCTGAGGGATAAAACATGGGAGGATTACAGTTTTCTTTTGGTTGAGTTTATAATATGAGATATGGGAGAAGTTGTTAATTTCTTTGTTAGCAGCTGGCAATGATATTAAGGGTTTCTGAAGGAATAAAATTATGTCGTCGGCATATAGGCTAAGTTTGCTAGTTG
Source organism: Hyperolius riggenbachi (assembly GCF_040937935.1). NCBI lineage: Eukaryota > Metazoa > Chordata > Amphibia > Anura > Hyperoliidae > Hyperolius > Hyperolius riggenbachi. The sequence continues at coordinate 46,563 of NW_027152567.1, forward strand.
ATTGATTTAGTTTTATACCATGTATTTGGGAGTTGTCTCTAATACTTTGGGCTAAGGGTTCTAATGAAAGGTTAAAAATTAAAGGGGAGAGGGGGCAACCTTGACGGGTTCCATTTTTAATGTCAAAGGATTGAGATAAAGAGCCAGAAGATAATACTTTCGCCGAAGGTTGGGTATACAGAGCAAGGATTGCTTTGTGTAGAAAGCTAGGGATTCCAAATTTAGTTAGCACTCTTGATAAGTACAACCAGTTGACTCTGTCGAACGCCTTCTCCGCATCAAGTGATACCAGGAGGGTAGGCGTCCGACAGAGTCCCACTCTATGGATCAAGGCAAGGGCTTTTCGAGTACCATCACATGTCGATCTATGTCTGGTGAATCCTACTTGATCATGGTGTAACATCTGTGTCATCAAAGGGGCAATTCTGTTCGCTATTACTTTAGAATAAATTTTGATGTCAGTGTTCAAAAGGGATATGGGTCGGTAACTGCTTGGGCCAGATGGATCTTTATCCTCTTTAGGGATGGTGGTGATTAAGGCCGATAATGACTCCTTGGGGAAGATACCTGATAGTGCTACTTCATTATACATGTCTGTAAGGGGTTTAACTAATGTGGAGATAAATTTCTTAAAATAACTATTAATAAAGCCATCTGGCCCTGGGGCCTTGTCATTTTTAAGGGAATTTATAGCCCGGGTGACTTCTTGCTGGTTAAAGGGTATTTGTAAAGTTTCCTGTTCGAATTCAGATAGAGTAGGGAGGTTAATCTTGTTTAGGTATTTGTCAATTTCCTGTATGTTTGGGGTGTGGGTATTTGGGTCTGACTCTAGGTTGTAAAGGGACTCATAATATGAGGCCAGGGCATCAATTATTTCTTGGGGGTGGTGAACTACTTTTTTTGATTTAGGGTGTGTGATCTTTACTATTCTGTGGAGCACTCTTTTCCCTTTAATCTTTCTGGCCATTATTTTCCCAGCTCTATTATTTTCATAGTACCAGTTTTCTTTAAGGATGGTTTGCCACTTGTCATATTCATAATAAAGTGTGTCTGCCAACTCTTGTCTTGTTTCCTCTAAGGACTTTATCAGATCTCTTTTTTTGTTATTAAATATTTCCTTTTCCAAGGATTTAATTTTTTGTAACAGCCTGTTTGTGTTTTCATTTCTTTTTTTCTTTTGTATAGCACTTAATTTCAAAAATACTCCTCTAATGAAGGCCTTGTGTGCATTCCATAGTACTGTTTTGGAAACATCTTTGGTATCATTTATTTCAAAGTATTCTGAGAGTTCTTTTTTGATGATGGGTAAAGAGTGTTCGGAATTCAAAATGAAATTATTCAATTTCCATAGATGGGGGCGTGCAGGGGAGTTTGTTAGACTAAATTTGATGAGTAAGGGGGAGTGATCTGACCAAATTCTGGGTATGATTTCGACTCCTGTGATTAGTGGTAGGGTAAACCTGTCAACTAGGCAATAATCAATATGTGTAAAGGATTTTTGTACAGGGGAATAATAAGTATATTCCTTAGAGGTAGGATGAAAGCATCTCCATGAATCATAAAGTTCGTGGTTCAATAGTGCTGGTTGAAGAATAGAATGGGTTCTTCTGGTGTTAGATGTACAATCCATTTGTATGTCAGCTATGGCATTAAAGTCACCTGAAATAAACAGGTGTCCTTTTTGTAGTGTTGATATTTTCTTTAATTTTTTGTTAATAAATTTAAGTTGATGTGAGTTTGGGGAATATAAATTTGCAAAAGTGTACTCTTGGGAATTAATAGTACCCTTAACAATTACGAATCTGCCATCATCACTAGCGAAAGTTTCTTCTACCACCAAGCCCAGCGAGTCTTTCACTGCTATGCAGACCCCTGCTTTTTTCTTTTTTGTTTTTAGTGTTGAGTGGAATATTTGGGAAAATTGGTGTAATTTAAATCTGTTTGCGGAAATCTTGGTCAGATGCGATTCCTGAATGCACACAATGTCTGCACTTTGTTCCTTTATCAGTTTCTGTAAGAGGAAACGTTTTCTATATGAGTTGAGTCCTCTCACATTAACTGATAGAATGTTACAATTTAATACCATGGTTACTATAGCAATTGCATTCATACAAAACATACCAATCAGTCGGTCCTTCACGAGACAGTCCTGGAGCATCCATTAACCTTCTGCATATCATGATGATGAGCACACCTAAATAGTTTGAGGACAACAACCTGCAAAACATATGAACCTGAAAGAAAAACAGAAAAAACAGATAATACAGAGACCTAGGCCGCACACTGGTTGGCATCCGGTTCTACCTTCCAGCTAGCTGCCTGCCTGGAGAATGGGGACTTTACTGAGAAGCCTCCCGACAGAGACTCCAGACAAAGGAGTCTGAAAAACTATTATTTAAACAACTAGAACAGTGATAACAAAATAACTAGTTAGGATCTGATTAGATCCAAAAAGGAAGCTTGATTGATGGTATGAACTCAAGTGGTTCAAATCAAGCCTATTCCTTCAAGGGGAAAAGAAAAGTTTGTTTATGCCCTGAGGAATAAAGCCTTTGGGGGGAAAAAACAAGTTTGTGGATGAATACCGTCTGCTCAAGAAGCTGAAGAAGCCCCTGCTGAATCTTCTTTCTCCGTTTGGTCAGGAGGAGGGGCAGTGTCCATCTGATTCAATGTGGGGTCTTTGAAGTTTTGCCTCGGGGAGGCCAACTGCTTTGAGAGAGATACCTGGTAGATAGGCTTCTCTGTATGAAATGGTCTGTCCTTCCTGGGGTCTCTTGGGATAAAGATTGGGATATCCCATTTAGCCAACAGGCCGTAAGCTTCTTTCGGGTTCCTGGCAACATGAGTCACTCCATTGTCTGAAATCAAAAGTTTTGGAGGGAAACCCCAGGAGTAAGCAATTTTTCTATGACGCAGGGTAGTAGTAACTTCTGAGAACTGTCTCCTTGCATGGAGTGTCGCTTGCGAGAGGTCCTGGTACAGAATGAGATCCTGAAATGGATTGGGTAGTTTTTTGCCACCTCTAGTTGCTGCAAGTAATCTTTCCTTCGCATGAAAGAAATGTACCCTCGTTATAACATCCCGTGGAAGGTGCTTGGGTACGTGGGAGGGCTTTGGCAGACGATGGGCCCTGTCAATCACTAGTTCCTGGTCCGGGAGATCAGGAGCTGTGGTCTTCAAAATATCTTTTACATATTCCTTTAGATCATCAGAGTGAACAGATTCTGGTACGCCTCTTATTTTAATATTATTCCGACGATTTCTGTCCTCGTTGTCGGATATTTTCTCCTTCATGAAAATGTGTTCTTTTAGTAACTCTTTATGTGCTCCAACGAGGTTATTATGGGCAATGGTCATCTCCTCTATTCTCCTTTCAAGCTTGGAAATTCTGGAGTCAGTTTCCCCTGCGATTTGCGAGACGTGACCTGCTAGGGATTGAAGGTCTGCTCTAACTTCTCCAATGTCATTTTGGATGACTGCTCTGAAGGAAAGCATAAAGTCCTTTAGAAACTGCTGTGAAGTGGGTTGGTCAGTTACTGGAAAGGATTCCAGAGGATCCAGAGCTTGTGGGTGTCTTTGTGTCCTATTGTCCCTTTGAAGCCGTTGGGGAAGAGCGTGTATGTTTTCCAGAGTTGATGCGACCATCTGTCCGCTTGGTGAGGAATATTGCGTATTTTTTGTATGGGTGGACGCGTCCGCATGTACGCCTGGAGTGGTGGGATGCGTATTTTGCGGACCGTTTCTATGTTAAACCATTACACCATTGAAAAACTGGTTACGTTTGCAATCGAAAGAAAAATGACTATAGTTGAAGAGGTAATGGCCCCTAAACTATGTTCTGGGATGAAAGTTACAGCTTCAGTGAAATCCGTTTGCAAATCGGAGTGATAGATTAGAATCGAGAGCCAACGGTAAGTTTTCTATGTTAAACCATTACACCATTGAAAAACTGGTTACGTTTGCAATCGAAAGAAAAATGACTATAGTTGAAGAGGTAATGGCCCCTAAACTATGTTCTGGGATGAAAGTTACAGCTTCAGTGAAATCCGTTTGCAAATCGGAGTGATAGATTAGAATCGAGAGCCAACGGTAAGTTTTCTATGTTAAACCATTACACCATTGAAAAACTGGTTACGTTTGCAATCGAAAGAAAAATGACTATAGTTGAAGAGGTAATGGCCCCTAAACTATGTTCTGGGATGAAAGTTACAGCTTCAGTGAAATCCGTTTGCAAATCGGAGTGATAGATTAGAATCGAGAGCCAACGGTAAGTTTTCTATGTTAAACCATTACACCATTGAAAAACTGGTTACGTTTGCAATCGAAAGAAAAATGACTATAGTTGAAGAGGTAATGGCCCCTAAACTATGTTCTGGGATGAAAGTTACAGCTTCAGTGAAATCCGTTTGCAAATCGGAGTGATAGATTAGAATCGAGAGCCAACGGTAAGTTTTCTATGTTAAACCATTACACCATTGAAAAACTGGTTACGTTTGCAATCGAAAGAAAAATGACTATAGTTGAAGAGGTAATGGCCCCTAAACTATGTTCTGGGATGAAAGTTACAGCTTCAGTGAAATCCGTTTGCAAATCGGAGTGATAGATTAGAATCGAGAGCCAACGGTAAGTTTTCTATGTTAAACCATTACACCATTGAAAAACTGGTTACGTTTGCAATCGAAAGAAAAATGACTATAGTTGAAGAGGTAATGGCCCCTAAACTATGTTCTGGGATGAAAGTTACAGCTTCAGTGAAATCCGTTTGCAAATCGGAGTGATAGATTAGAATCGAGAGCCAACGGTAAGTTTTCTATGTTAAACCATTACACCATTGAAAAACTGGTTACGTTTGCAATCGAAAGAAAAATGACTATAGTTGAAGAGGTAATGGCCCCTAAACTATGTTCTGGGATGAAAGTTACAGCTTCAGTGAAATCCGTTTGCAAATCGGAGTGATAGATTAGAATCGAGAGCCAACGGTAAGTTTTCTATGTTAAACCATTACACCATTGAAAAACTGGTTACGTTTGCAATCGAAAGAAAAATGACTATAGTTGAAGAGGTAATGGCCCCTAAACTATGTTCTGGGATGAAAGTTACAGCTTCAGTGAAATCCGTTTGCAAATCGGAGTGATAGATTAGAATCGAGAGCCAACGGTAAGTTTTCTATGTTAAACCATTACACCATTGAAAAACTGGTTACGTTTGCAATCGAAAGAAAAATGACTATAGTTGAAGAGGTAATGGCCCCTAAACTATGTTCTGGGATGAAAGTTACAGCTTCAGTGAAATCCGTTTGCAAATCGGAGTGATAGATTAGAATCGAGAGCCAACGGTAAGTTTTCTATGTTAAACCATTACACCATTGAAAAACTGGTTACGTTTGCAATCGAAAGAAAAATGACTATAGTTGAAGAGGTAATGGCCCCTAAACTATGTTCTGGGATGAAAGTTACAGCTTCAGTGAAATCCGTTTGCAAATCGGAGTGATAGATTAGAATCGAGAGCCAACGGTAAGTTTTCTATGTTAAACCATTACACCATTGAAAAACTGGTTACGTTTGCAATCGAAAGAAAAATGACTATAGTTGAAGAGGTAATGGCCCCTAAACTATGTTCTGGGATGGAAGTTACAGCTTCAGTGAAATCCGTTTGCAAATCGGAGTGATAGATTAGAATCGAGAGCCAACGGTAAGTTTTCTATGTTAAACCATTACACCATTGAAAAACTGGTTACGTTTGCAATCGAAAGAAAAATGACTATAGTTGAAGAGGTAATGGCCCCTAAACTATGTTCTGGGATGAAAGTTACAGCTTCAGTGAAATCCGTTTGCAAATCGGAGTGATAGATTAGAATCGAGAGCCAACGGTAAGTTTTCTATGTTAAACCATTACACCATTGAAAAACTGGTTACGTTTGCAATCGAAAGAAAAATGACTATAGTTGAAGAGGTAATGGCCCCTAAACTATGTTCTGGGATGAAAGTTACAGCTTCAGTGAAATCCGTTTGCAAATCGGAGTGATAGATTAGAATCGAGAGCCAACGGTAAGTTTTCTATGTTAAACCATTACACCATTGAAAAACTGGTTACGTTTGCAATCGAAAGAAAAATGACTATAGTTGAAGAGGTAATGGCCCCTAAACTATGTTCTGGGATGAAAGTTACAGCTTCAGTGAAATCCGTTTGCAAATCGGAGTGATAGATTAGAATCGAGAGCCAACGGTAAGTTTTCTATGTTAAACCATTACACCATTGAAAAACTGGTTACTTTTGCAATCGAAAGAAAAATGACTATAGTTGAAGAGGTAATGGCCCCTAAACTATGTTCTGGGATGAAAGTTACAGCTTCAGTGAAATCCGTTTGCAAATCGGAGTGATAGATTAGAATCGAGAGCCAACGGTAAGTTTTCTATGTTAAACCATTACACCATTGAAAAACTGGTTACGTTTGCAATCGAAAGAAAAATGACTATAGTTGAAGAGGTAATGGCCCCTAAACTATGTTCTGGGATGAAAGTTACAGCTTCAGTGAAATCCGTTTGCAAATCGGAGTGATAGATTAGAATCGAGAGCCAACGGTAAGTTTTCTATGTTAAACCATTACACCATTGAAAAACTGGTTACGTTTGCAATCGAAAGAAAAATGACTATAGTTGAAGAGGTAATGGCCCCTAAACTATGTTCTGGGATGAAAGTTACAGCTTCAGTGAAATCCGTTTGCAAATCGGAGTGATAGATTAGAATCGAGAGCCAACGGTAAGTTTTCTATGTTAAACCATTACACCATTGAAAAACTGGTTACGTTTGCAATCGAAAGAAAAATGACTATAGTTGAAGAGGTAATGGCCCCTAAACTATGTTCTGGGATGAAAGTTACAGCTTCAGTGAAATCCGTTTGCAAATCGGAGTGATAGATTAGAATCGAGAGCCAACGGTAAGTTTTCTATGTTAAACCATTACACCATTGAAAAACTGGTTACGTTTGCAATCGAAAGAAAAATGACTATAGTTGAAGAGGTAATGGCCCCTAAACTATGTTCTGGGATGAAAGTTACAGCTTCAGTGAAATCCGTTTGCAAATCGGAGTGATAGATTAGAATCGAGAGCCAACGGTAAGTTTTCTATGTTAAACCATTACACCATTGAAAAACTGGTTACGTTTGCAATCGAAAGAAAAATGACTATAGTTGAAGAGGTAATGGCCCCTAAACTATGTTCTGGGATGAAAGTTACAGCTTCAGTGAAATCCGTTTGCAAATCGGAGTGATAGATTAGAATCGAGAGCCAACGGTAAGTTTTCTATGTTAAACCATTACACCATTGAAAAACTGGTTACGTTTGCAATCGAAAGAAAAATGACTATAGTTGAAGAGGTAATGGCCCCTAAACTATGTTCTGGGATGAAAGTTACAGCTTCAGTGAAATCCGTTTGCAAATCGGAGTGATAGATTAGAATCGAGAGCCAACGGTAAGTTTTCTATGTTAAACCATTACACCATTGAAAAACTGGTTACGTTTGCAATCGAAAGAAAAATGACTATAGTTGAAGAGGTAATGGCCCCTAAACTATGTTCTGGGATGAAAGTTACAGCTTCAGTGAAATCCGTTTGCAAATCGGAGTGATAGATTAGAATCGAGAGCCAACGGTAAGTTTTCTATGTTAAACCATTACACCATTGAAAAACTGGTTACGTTTGCAATCGAAAGAAAAATGACTATAGTTGAAGAGGTAATGGCCCCTAAACTATGTTCTGGGATGAAAGTTACAGCTTCAGTGAAATCCGTTTGCAAATCGGAGTGATAGATTAGAATCGAGAGCCAACGGTAAGTTTTCTATGTTAAACCATTACACCATTGAAAAACTGGTTACGTTTGCAATCGAAAGAAAAATGACTATAGTTGAAGAGGTAATGGCCCCTAAACTATGTTCTGGGATGAAAGTTACAGCTTCAGTGAAATCCGTTTGCAAATCGGAGTGATAGATTAGAATCGAGAGCCAACGGTAAGTTTTCTATGTTAAACCATTACACCATTGAAAAACTGGTTACGTTTGCAATCGAAAGAAAAATGACTATAGTTGAAGAGGTAATGGCCCCTAAACTATGTTCTGGGATGAAAGTTACAGCTTCAGTGAAATCCGTTTGCAAATCGGAGTGATAGATTAGAATCGAGAGCCAACGGTAAGTTTTCTATGTTAAACCATTACACCATTGAAAAACTGGTTACGTTTGCAATCGAAAGAAAAATGACTATAGTTGAAGAGGTAATGGCCCCTAAACTATGTTCTGGGATGAAAGTTACAGCTTCAGTGAAATCCGTTTGCAAATCGGAGTGATAGATTAGAATCGAGAGCCAACGGTAAGTTTTCTATGTTAAACCATTACACCATTGAAAAACTGGTTACGTTTGCCATCGAAAGAAAAATGACTATAGTTGAAGAGGTAATGGCCCCTAAACTATGTTCTGGGATGAAAGTTACAGCTTCAGTGAAATCCGTTTGCAAATCGGAGTGATAGATTAGAATCGAGAGCCAACGGTAAGTTTTCTATGTTAAACCATTACACCATTGAAAAACTGGTTACGTTTGCAATCGAAAGAAAAATGACTATAGTTGAAGAGGTAATGGCCCCTAAACTATGTTCTGGGATGAAAGTTACAGCTTCAGTGAAATCCGTTTGCAAATCGGAGTGATAGATTAGAATCGAGAGCCAACGGTAAGTTTTCTATGTTAAACCATTACACCATTGAAAAACTGGTTACGTTTGCAATCGAAAGAAAAATGACTATAGTTGAAGAGGTAATGGCCCCTAAACTATGTTCTGGGATGAAAGTTACAGCTTCAGTGAAATCCGTTTGCAAATCGGAGTGATAGATTAGAATCGAGAGCCAACGGTAAGTTTTCTATGTTAAACCATTACACCATTGAAAAACTGGTTACGTTTGCAATCGAAAGAAAAATGACTATAGTTGAAGAGGTAATGGCCCCTAAACTATGTTCTGGGATTAAAGTTACAGCTTCAGTGAAATCCGTTTGCAAATCGGAGTGATAGATTAGAATCGAGAGCCAACGGTAAGTTTTCTATGTTAAACCATTACACCATTGAAAAACTGGTTACGTTTGCAATCGAAAGAAAAATGACTATAGTTGAAGAGGTAATGGCCCCTAAACTATGTTCTGGGATGAAAGTTACAGCTTCAGTGAAATCCGTTTGCAAATCGGAGTGATAGATTAGAATCGAGAGCCAACGGTAAGTTTTCTATGTTAAACCATTACACCATTGAAAAATTGGTTACGTTTGCAATCGAAAGAAAAATGACTATAGTTGAAGAGGTAATGGCCCCTAAACTATGTTCTGGGATGAAAGTTACAGCTTCAGTGAAATCCGTTTGCAAATCGGAGTGATAGATTAGAATCGAGAGCCAACGGTAAGTTTTCTATGTTAAACCGGTTTCAATAGTTTTTATTGAGTTTTTTCAAAGTAATTAACATAGTCAAACAAAACTTTGACACAATCTTAACAGTAGTTTAGTACATTAGACATTAACAACATGAAAAGATATAGAGTATTATATGTTACTGCATTCAGCTTAAACATCTATTAGATTTAACCTTTAATTCCATATGTATGGGGGTATGAATTCAGTAAGTCTGGTTTGCATATGTATCGTATCGACCTTTCTTCTATGTTACTCATAGATGGTCTATGTATACCTGTCACCTTATATATTCCCTCTCTACCCGGAAAATGGGGGCTTCAAACCTCCCTACAGAGATTCCGAGGAGTGGGAGTATATCTTAACTGATATCATATGAATAACAATCCATGTATTTATCTAACTGATGGGGAAAGCTCAGGTTACTCAGGTTTTGATTAAAGAGAAAATCTTTGTTAATAAAGTTACTTTCCAAAGATTATAAATGATTGAAGTATCGGTATATACAGCTATATCTTGGCAACCTTTCAACTATGTTACTCGGAAATGGTCTATATATATCTGTCACCTTATACATACCCTCTCTACCCGGAAAATGGGGGCTCCAAACCTCCCTTCAGAGATTCCGAGGAGTGGGAGTGTATCTTAACTGATACCATATGAATAACAGTCTATATAATCATCTAACTACTGAGGAAAGCTCAGGTTACTCTCGTTTTGATTATAGATTATATCTTTGTTGACAAAGTTCCCTTTGGAAGATATGAACTATTGGAATATCGGTATTTACTGATAATTCCTAACAAACTACAACTAGCACTACTCTACACTAATCTATACGTCCCAGATGTGACAGGTTCTGTCTGTACTTGATTGGAGTTGAGAGCTATAACTAGAGGGCATGTGCCAGGCTGGGCATATTATGGATGTGGTTATCTCATAAATTCATTGAATAAGGGGGTCAACTAGAATCAGACATCTAATAATTTAGAGTCTTTATAGATATTTGGCCATAGTTGGGATTTATTCATGAACGAATTCACATTTCCACACTTGATGGACCAGGCTTTCTCCGCCAGTAGGTTGGATTCCACTGATCTCAGTATCTCCTCCAATTTTGGAATAATTGGGGTCTTCCAATTGGCTGCTATTAGGATTCGAGTGGTTACCAATATATGATTGATAATCAATCTTTCTTGTGGGGGAATGTCTTTAGTACCTAAATGAAAAAGTGCCATACTTGGGGGTAATGTGGTCAAAAACATTGGTAGATTTTTCAAAAACCTCTCAATAGATTCCCATAAAGGTCTGATATTGGGACAGGACCAGAAAATATGTAAAGTGGAACCAACCTCATTACAACCTCTCCAACATAATGGTGATGTAGAATTATCGAAAGTTGCTATTTTTTGTGGTGAATAGTACCATTGCCATATAATTTTCAGTAAATTTTCCTGATGAGTTACACAGTGAGAAGACTTTTTCAGTGAATTCAGTGCTAGTTCCCAGTCTTCTATATTAAAATCCATCTGCAAGAGTTCCTGCCATTTATTGATTTGCCATTTTGGTGGCTCTTCTTTCAGGATTAGGAGCGATTTATAAAAGGTTGCTATGCCTTTAAGTCGTGAGTTTTCTGGTTTGAGTAAGTTATTAATCTTTGGTAATAAGGATATGGGGTTTAATGGATGTCTGACTAAGAACGTATGTACTTTATTGTACAGGGGTTTATCATTTGGAGGTATGTTATATTGCGAAGAAAGTTCCTCCCATGTTTTCACCTCTGATCCTGAGTACAAGTCTTCTATGAGTTCCATTCCATTATCTATCCAGTTACTTAGATCAAAATTTTTCAGGGAAGCTTGTAGGTTGTTTATAGATAAAGGAGGCTTTATATTGATTGGGTCTTTGATACAGAGTTTGGTCAGTTCTCTCCAGATTCTGAGTGTATTGGATGTTATTGGGTTTTTTATATTCGGGACTACCTTCCAAATCAGTCTTGATTCTAAAAAGGCTCTATAAGAATGATATGGGAGTTGTGTTTCTTCAATCAGCAGCCACTGTTTTGACCTGTCATTGGTCCATATGGCTCTTGATTGATCTAATATTGCGGCTTTATAGTAGAGTTCTAAATTTGGGACCCCTAAACCTAAATTTGATGTATGTGAGGTTAATATTTTTTTTGAGAATCTTGATTTTTTATTTATTAATATAAATTTATTAAGATCTTTTTGGGTATTATTAAAGAAGACTTGGGGTATCCTTATGGGTAAGCATCTAAAAAGGTACAGGAGTTGAGGAAGGACCATCATTTTGAACGCCGCTGCGCGGCCCAACCACGAGAATTCAAGCTTTGCCAATGAATCCAAGTGTGTTTTAATTTTACTTAACCAAGGTGCGAAGTTCTCTCTATAGAGTTGAGCTATTGTAGTTGTTAATGATATACCCAGGTACTTTATGCTCCTATCGCTCCACGTATATTGGCTTAATTGTTTTAGTTTAGTAATGACTGTTTTGGGGACATAGCAGGGAAGGAGTACGGATTTATTTTGATTTAATTTGTAAAAGGATACCTTAGAAAAGTTGTTTAATTCTGAGTTTATGTTGGGAAGTGATATTAAGGGCTTCTGTACATATAATAGGACATCATCCGCATATAGTCCCAGTTTGGTTGAACCCTTTTCCAATTTTATACCATGGATTAAGTCGTTATCCCTAATTTTTTGGGCCAAAGGTTCAATAGAGAGATTAAAGATAAGTGGGGACAATGGGCAACCTTGTCTTGTTCCGTTTTTTATGTTAAAATCTGAGGAAAGCATACCTGAGGACTGGACTCTTGCAGATGGTTGAGAATAGAGTGCCATTATTGCACTATGTATGAATCCTGTAAAACCAAATTTTGACAAAACCCTGGACAAATATAACCAATTGACTCTGTCGAACGCCTTCTCCGCATCAAGAGATATCAGCAGTGAAGGCGTCCGACAGAGCCTTAACTGGTGTAGCAGAGCAAGAACCTTGCGTGTACCATCATTAGCTGCTCTACCTCTGATGAAACCCACTTGGTCTGGATGTATGAGATCATTCATGAGAGGTGCTATTCTATTCGCTATAACCTTGGCAAAAATTTTCACATCAGTGTTGAGTAGAGAGATAGGTCTATAGCTTCCTGGCTCTGATGGGTCTTTCCCTTCTTTAGGTATAGTAATGATAGTAGCTAATAATGATTCCCTTGGAAAAGATCCTAAATTTGCAGTTTCATTACACATTTCCGTTAAAGGTTTTGCTAAAATGCTAATAAATTTTTTATAGTAGTCGTTTATAAACCCATCAGAGCCAGGTGCTTTATCTCTTTTCAAGGAATTGATAACCGCCTCTATTTCCTGCTGACGGAAGGGAACGCTTAGTTGTTTTTTCTCAAATTCGCCCAGGGAAGGAAGATTTACGTTTTTTAGATATTCGTCAATTTCTATTGATGAAGGTATATGAACTTCAGGGTCTCTATCTAGGTTGTATAAACCTTCGTAGTATGAGGCTAGAGCTTCTAGAATGTCTTTGGGGTGGTGTACCTCAGATTTAAGTTGGGGGTGTTTAATTTTGGTAATACGTTGGTGAATTCTTTTCCCCTTTATTTTGTTGGCCATCATTTTCCCTGCTCTATTACTTTGGTGGTACCAGGTTTCTTTCAATATCGTGAGCCATTTATCATAGCTTTGATACAAGTAGTCTGCCAGGTTCTGTCTTGTTTTTTCTAATATTGGGATAAGGTTGGTTTTATTATTGGAAAATATATCGTGTTCCAGGGACCTAATTTCTTTGAGTAGTTGATCTGTTTTTTCTTTGCTTTTTTTCTTCTGTATTGCCGTCTGTTTCATAAAGACCCCCCTTATGTACGCTTTATGAGCATTCCACAGGGTTGTCCTTGAAACTTCCCCGTTATCATTAATTTTAAAAAATTCCAACAGATCTCTTTTAATCACCGGAAAAGCCTGTTCTGAGTGTAAGGTACGCTTATTTAATTTCCAAGTTCTAGGGCCCTGATATGAGTTTTGGGTATTTATTTTTAAAGTGATTGGGGCATGGTCTGACCATGTCCTTGATCCAATTTCTACTTCTGATATTAACGGTAGGGAGAATGTGTCTGTTAACCATAGGTCTATTCTCGTAAACGATTTATGAATCGGGGAGAAGTACGTGAATTGTCGTTCCTTAGGGTGAAAACACCTCCACGTGTCATATAATTCTGAATTCAATAATAAAGAGTGGAGTGTTGATTGAAATCTTCTAGATTTGGCTGTTGTGTCCATATTGGGGAGTTAAAGTCTCCTGAGATAATTAGGTATCCCTTCTTGAAGTCAGAGATCCTCTTCATCTTTTTATTTAGAAACCTGATTTGATGAAGGTTTGGGGCGTATATGTTTACGAATGTGTAATATTGTGAATTTAGTGTACCCTTGATCATTACCATTCTTCCATCTATACTGCTATATGAATCCTCTACTATGAATCCTAATGAGTCTTTAATAGCTATGCTAGTTCCTGATTTTTTCTTGTGTAGGAGATTAGAGTGGTATATATTGCTATAATTTTGGATTTTAAATTTCTTTGCTCCAGACTCATTCAAGTGGGTTTCTTGGAGAAAAATTATATCCACTTTCTCTTTCCTAGCCAAATTATGAAGTAGATACCTTTTCCTGTGAGAATTTAACCCTCTTGTATTCAATGAGAGAAGCTTAAAATCTTTGGTCATTTTATAATTTTAAACCTGTCTATCAGTAACCATATATGTTCTATTCCGACAATTAACCCAGCCCTGGCAGTAGACCTTCTTTTAACCCTTTTGGTACGTTGTGAAAAGATATTAATTCTATTAGACAGATACATTTGGGACAACAGTAACAGTAACAACAGTGAGTATCTTAACCTAAGCAAAGACAAAAACATAAACAGAAGTGAAAAGACAATCCATACAGACCTTTGTGATAATGTTAGTATGACATTGGATCTGTAAGGAAAAACGTTAGATAGTATATCAAAATACTGGTCAGTTGTACAGAAGATACGCAGTAACAGTAAAGCGATCTTCAGTGTGGCCAGTTGGCCTAAAACCACTAAAGTGGAACTAGGCATGACTATTCTCCTCAGCAGTGTGAGACACTAAGTAACTCACAGGAGAAAGTCTCTTGGGGGCAAAAGTATGTGGTAAAGGCCCTAATACTTTCAGGTCTCTGCAGAGGACTCTGCAGATTTTTTTGCTCCAGGGTCAGGTAAAAGTTGAGGTGGAGGTTGAGAGCAGTCCATAGGTTGTTGCTTCTGGGAAGCTTCTCTGGAGAAGGGTCTACCATCTCTAGATATGTAGATGGGAATGTTCCACTTTTTCAGTAGGTCCATGCCTTCCTGCTCATCCTTTATCACATGTGTTGTTCCCTGGTCCATAATGAGCAATTTTGTGGGGAAACCCCAGGTGTACGGGATTTTCTTATTTCTTAATGATGCAGTTATCTGAGCAAATTTCTTCCTTGCTGATAAAGTAGCCTGGGAAAGGTCTGTGAAGAGTGTTAGATCTTTATATGGGTCCGGAAGTTTATTCCCTCTTCTTGTTGAGGCCAGAAACTGTTCCTTGACGTGAAAAAAATGAACTCTGGTGATGACGTCTCTGGGTAGCCTGTCAGGGATGAATGCTGGTTTGGGGAGTCTGTGTGCACGGTCTATGATCAGCTCACTCTCTGGTATTGAGGGTAAGGTCTTCTTTATGACCTCTTTAACATAGTCCTTAAGAGAGTCAGTATTAATGGATTCAGGAACTCCCCTGATCTTGACATTATTTCTGCGGTTCCTATCTTCCGCATCCGCCTGTTTTTCTTTGGTCCACTTGACCTCCCCCACTACTCCTTCGTGAGCTACCACCAGCTCATTGTAGGCTGTCACCATTTCTGCCATTTTATTTTCAAGTTTGGTAATACGTTGGTCGGTTTCTTTTGCAAAGATTGACACGTGACCAGCAAGGAGTCTCATGTCTGTTTTAAGTTCAGTCATATTTGCTTGCATGGTTTCTTGCATTGCTCCCCTAAAAGACAACATGAAGTCCTTAAAGAACTGTTGTGATATAGGCTCGTTAGATACCGGAAAGTCTAGTATTGGATCTGGGGTTGTTGGTCCTGAAGAAGCCTGTTCTAATGGAGCAGGAAAAGGAACTTGAGGACTGAAAGTTGTCTGTTTATTGCGTACATTTTTACGCGTTGGTTCCTCTTCATGCGTAAAATTTTGACGCGTATCGCGGCCATGCGTGTCCCTCTCATGCGTATCGCGTATGCTGCCATGCGTAATCGGCGGTGCGCACTTTACCGGTTTCAGGGGGCTCCGTGAGCGATGATCGTCAGGGGAGTCTTCCTCGCTGTCCTCGACCTCATCTGTTGGGTCAGCCTTGCGGTGTGGGGTGTAGAGAGGAGCGAAACGGTTCTTCTGTGAGAGCGGTGTGTGCTGCAGGCCTGCTTCCTGGTTGTCTTGCTGGGCCCGGCGGCCATCTTGGCTCTCTTCCTGGAAGAAATCTAGCAGTTTTCTCGGCTTGGGAGATTGGTATTTCTTTCTGAAAGTTGCTTTCTGGTATTCCATTGTGTTCTAGGGATGTTCCCCCACGTTTTCGCCGAAACAGATTCCTCTTTGGGTGCTTTAGGTCGCTGTAGTGAAGGCCTTTAGCTGGGAGCTCTTAGCTCAAACCTCCATCCAGCTCCAGCGTCAAGCCACGCCCCTTTCTATGTTAAACCATTACACCATTGAAAAACTGGTTACGTTTGCAATCGAAAGAAAAATGACTATAGTTGAAGAGGTAATGGCCCCTAAACTATGTTCTGGGATGAAAGTTACAGCTTCAGTGAAATCCGTTTGCAAATCGGAGTGATAGATTAGAATCGAGAGCCAACGGTAAGTTTTCTATGTTAAACCATTACACCATTGAAAAACTGGTTACGTTTGCAATCGAAAGAAAAATGACTATAGTTGAAGAGGTAATGGCCCCTAAACTATGTTCTGGGATGAAAGTTACAGCTTCAGTGAAATCCGTTTGCAAATCGGAGTGATAGATTAGAATCGAGAGCCAACGGTAAGTTTTCTATGTTAAACCATTACACCATTGAAAAACTGGTTACGTTTGCAATCGAAAGAAAAATGACTATAGTTGAAGAGGTAATGGCCCCTAAACTATGTTCTGGGATGAAAGTTACAGCTTCAGTGAAATCCGTTTGCAAATCGGAGTGATAGATTAGAATCGAGAGCCAACGGTAAGTTTTCTATGTTAAACCATTACACCATTGAAAAACTGGTTACATTTGCAATCGAAAGAAAAATGACTATAGTTGAAGAGGTAATGGCCCCTAAACTATGTTCTGGGATGAAAGTTACAGCTTCAGTGAAATCCGTTTGCAAATCGGAGTGATAGATTAGAATCGAGAGCCAACGGTAAGTTTTCTATGTTAAACCATTACACCATTGAAAAACTGGTTACGTTTGCAATCGAAAGAAAAATGACTATAGTTGAAGAGGTAATGGCCCCTAAACTATGTTCTGGGATGAAAGTTACAGCTTCAGTGAAATCCGTTTGCAAATCGGAGTGATAGATTAGAATCGAGAGCCAACGGTAAGTTTTCTATGTTAAACCATTACACCATTGAAAAACTGGTTACGTTTGCAATCGAAAGAAAAATGACTATAGTTGAAGAGGTAATGGCCCCTAAACTATGTTCTGGGATGAAAGTTACAGCTTCAGTGAAATCCGTTTGCAAATCGGAGTGATAGATTAGAATCGAGAGCCAACGGTAAGTTTTCTATGTTAAACCATTACACCATTGAAAAACTGGTTACATTTGCAATCGAAAGAAAAATGACTATAGTTGAAGAGGTAATGGCCCCTAAACTATGTTCTGGGATGAAAGTTACAGCTTCAGTGAAATCCGTTTGCAAATCGGAGTGATAGATTAGAATCGAGAGCCAACGGTAAGTTTTCTATGTTAAACCATTACACCATTGAAAAACTGGTTACGTTTGCAATCGAAAGAAAAATGACTATAGTTGAAGAGGTAATGGCCCCTAAACTATGTTCTGGGATGAAAGTTACAGCTTCAGTGAAATCCGTTTGCAAATCGGAGTGATAGATTAGAATCGAGAGGCAACGGTAAGTTTTCTATGTTAAACCATTACACCATTGAAAAACTGGTTACGTTTGCAATCGAAAGAAAAATGACTATAGTTGAAGAGGTAATGGCCCCTAAACTATGTTCTGGGATGAAAGTTACAGCTTCAGTGAAATCCGTTTGCAAATCGGAGTGATAGATTAGAATCGAGAGCCAACGGTAAGTTTTCTATGTTAAACCATTACACCATTGAAAAACTGGTTACGTTTGCAATCGAAAGAAAAATGACTATAGTTGAAGAGGTAATGGCCCCTAAACTATGTTCTGGGATGAAAGTTACAGCTTCAGTGAAATCCGTTTGCAAATCGGAGTGATAGATTAGAATCGAGAGCCAACGGTAAGTTTTCTATGTTAAACCATTACACCATTGAAAAACTGGTTACGTTTGCAATCGAAAGAAAAATGACTATAGTTGAAGAGGTAATGGCCCCTAAACTATGTTCTGGGATGAAAGTTACAGCTTCAGTGAAATCCGTTTGCAAATCGGAGTGATAGATTAGAATCGAGAGCCAACGGTAAGTTTTCTATGTTAAACCATTACACCATTGAAAAACTGGTTACGTTTGCAATCGAAAGAAAAATGACTATAGTTGAAGAGGTAATGGCCCCTAAACTATGTTCTGGGATGAAAGTTACAGCTTCAGTGAAATCCGTTTGCAAATCGGAGTGATAGATTAGAATCGAGAGCCAACGGTAAGTTTTCTATGTTAAACCATTACACCATTGAAAAACTGGTTACGTTTGCAATCGAAAGAAAAATGACTATAGTTGAAGAGGTAATGGCCCCTAAACTATGTTCTGGGATGAAAGTTACAGCTTCAGTGAAATCCGTTTGCAAATCGGAGTGATAGATTAGAATCGAGAGCCAACGGTAAGTTTTCTATGTTAAACCATTACACCATTGAAAAACTGGTTACATTTGCAATCGAAAGAAAAATGACTATAGTTGAAGAGGTAATGGCCCCTAAACTATGTTCTGGGATGAAAGTTACAGCTTCAGTGAAATCCGTTTGCAAATC